>NW_009953507.1:2192252-2209335 GCF_000747805.2 Chaetura pelagica | reverse complement strand
AATCTTACTTCCTGCAGAGTGAAAAACACCACAGCATCTGAACGGCAATGAATATGTTGGTCTTTTGGGTGTGATTTAAATACTGAGGAAGAGACTAGTATTTCAGAAGAAAGAGAAGATACTGAGGCTAACTTGAATGAGAAAAGAGCAAGATATCTTTATCATTCATTTGTTTATCTTTTTTTAGATACATGTGTACCTATTTTGATGTACAATACTCTAGTAAAAATTCAAGGTGGCTAGTCTGAGTGTATTGTAATCTAATTCCTGTTAGAAACTGTCCCAGGTTATTTGTAAATTATAAAAAACCTGCTACCAGCACAAATCTATACTAAACATACTCCTCTGCAAGAGAAGCGTGCTTCCTTTTTGCTCCTCTTTCCAGTTCAAGTGTAATGAACGTTCATGCCCAGATTCTGTCAGTGGGGATCTGTGAGAAGAGATCAAAAGCTGCCCCCATGTCTTGCAGAGCCAGTTACAGCCACCTTCAAGACAGAGCTGCTGCTGGCCAAAGCTGAAGCCATCAGTGATGTTGGTAGTGCCTCTTTGATAACTTATTTTAAAAGGGTAAAGAAACACTACAGAATAACAGCTTAGAGAGGAGTGAGAGTATTTGTGAGAAACAATTCCCACAGATACTAAAAGCAGTGAAGAAGTAGTGGGAGCATATCCTCTAGGCACTGGAGCAGAGATTTCCCCATGACCTATGATAAAGACCATGGTGACACAGGCTGTCACCTTTGTAGGACCGTGGTGGCTCATATATCCACACTGTCCTGCATGGAGGACCTGACGCCACAGCAGGTGGAGATGGCCCGAAGAAAGTTGCAGCTCATAAGGTTCCTACACTGGAGCAAAATCCTGGTTGGAACTGTGGTCCATAGAGAGAAGTCCACACAGGGACAGGTTTCCTGGCAGAAATTGTGACCCTGTAGGGAATCTATATTGAAAAAATCTGTTCCTGAAGGACCTCATCCCATGAAAAGGACCCATGGTGGAGCAGTTCTTGAATAATTGAAGTCCATGAGAAAGACCTAAATTAGGGAAATTCAGGGACTGTGAGAGGCACCCTGTGATGGAGCACAGAAAGAGTTTTTTGAATGAGCAGGTGAGATTGAGTGTTATGAACTGACAACAACCCCCATTCCTTACCCCCCAAGTTGTGTTCTAGATGTGTTCTTATTTCTCATTATCTTAATCTGTTTAATTGGCAATAAATTAATTTCACTAAGTTGAGTCTGTTTTTCCCATGACAATAACTGCTGAGTGATGTCCCTGTCCTTGCCTTGACACACAAGCTTCTAGTTGTATTTTTCTCCCCATGTCCTGTTGAGGTGGAGTGATTGAGTGGCTTGTTGGGCACTTGACAGCCAGCCGAGGTCAATCCACCACATAGACATTTTCTGGATTTTCTCTGGTGTCCCATTTATCACTTTCCTGTCCTCGGCTACAACAGCAGATTTGAACACAGAAGTTGCAAACTACCGTTAGTAATTTAGCTATTTCATCCTTGAGTTCTCTTAGAACACTGACTGAATGCTGTGTAGTTCTATCAATTTGTTACTGTTTATTTTGTTAGTCTGCTCCATAATGCCTTTTATAGCCACTTCAATTTCAGGCACAATCTTTCCTGAGTCTCCAGTAAAAAAGAGTTCCAGTGGAAGAACCTTCCCAATTTTTCCACAGTGAACACTGATGCAAAAAAAAATAATAATTTGGCTTCTCTGTGGTGGCTTTGACTTCTCTGAAAGATTGCTTTATACCCAAATTGTCATATTAGTTTACCGATTCCCTGATAAACTTCTTATACTTCATCTGTTTGAAAAAATAATTCAGCTTCTTTTCTATTTTTTCTCAGCTCTTCTCTGATATGTATTATTGTTTGGGTTTATTTTTTTTTACTTTTACTCTGATAGACTTTACAAATCTTTCTATTGCTTAATTTGAACACATTAACTTTTGCCTTGATTTGAGCCAGGATAGAACCAGTTTTCTTTTTAATGTTTTTACTTTTCAGTTATGTCTCATCTAGGTAGCTGAAGTTGCTGAAATTAGCAGCATGTTTTTCAGCCAGTGTCTGCTTCTAGGACTGATGATGCTCAATGTTTATAGTTACAGTTAGAGAATGGTTTGCAGAACTAAGGACACTGCTTTGTTCTGAAAATCATGCTGTGGAACCAGAAGGGAGTAAAGGGGTCACACCTATGACCCTCCTTTGGGAAGGAGCAGACCAGACAGATGACCAAAATTGACCAAGCGAAATATTCCATCCCATATGCATCATACTTGGGATAAATTTCAGGGATCATGAGGGTCAAGCTCTCTTTGTCCATGTCGAGCGTCCTAGGAGGATTGTGTATGTTAATTTGCCTTTGGTCCCAATCCATGTGTTCCTGAATCCCTGTGTTCCTGCACCCAGCTCTCATCTGCTCGACTCCAGGAGCCAAGACCAGGACTTTTTTCCAGGGCCTGCCCTGCTTCCTCCCTGGTGATATAAACATTACTGTGGGCTGTGGTAGTTTTGGGTTTTTTAATATTTGTATATTTGTATATATTTATTTGTTTTCCTTTTCATCACTACTGTTTCATTAAAGCTGGGTAGTTCAGTTTCCAAACCGTATGTCTATCTCTGTTATTCCCTCTCCTTTCCCTATAGTGGGATAGAGGGGGGTTAACAGAGAACAATCTGTCATTTGTTTAATTCCTGGCCCAGTGTTAACCATGACAATCTTCCAAATTATAGCTTCCCTCTAATAACATCTCTTACTTGATGGCTTTCTTGCTGTTTTCCTTTTATTACTTTGAAGCAATAATACTTAATATTTAATAAGCAATATATATTGGCCCTGTACTTATAGTATAGTGTATTTCAATAAGCTTCATATCATATGAAATTGGCTTGCCCAGGTGCTTTTGTGAGTCAGAAAAATGATACTGCAATGTTGGTGTTACTATGCTTGGTAAATGACTACAGAAAGCAGGGGGTGGGGGGGTGGGAAATGTGCCTTGTTCTAGTTTTTGCAGCTACAGTTTCTATTGCCCCAACAGGAACACCTGAAAAATCTGAAACAGTCTAGGAAAAGCGCACTTCAGATAGAAGTGACTTATGATGTTCGTTTTTAATAAAAAAATATTTCCCTACAAAGTCAGCAATTTTAAAGCCTGATTTTAGTCTCATCTATTCAGCAACAGATTATTTTCTGATTAAATACAGCATTTTGCTACCCTGACGTGTTGCACTTGGTGCCAAAGAGAGCTTGATATTTTTTTTTTGGGGGGTAGCAAGGAAAAAGCCAAAATGATTCCACAGATAAGCAAGTATTAACATTCTTTGAGAAGTGTGATCTGTATGGCTCTTACCTGAGCTCTGAACTTCTGGTCTCTAGTATCCTTGATCAGCATTCTTGTTATGCACTAAAAAAGATTGTATCAAAATTTCAGCAACACAGTGTAGCTTCCCAAACAACTTAACAAACCACTATCAATATATTTCAGTAATCTTTATTTTCAAATGCATGCAGTATATTTTCATTGTGTTTAAAGCTGTGGAGTGTCTAATTTAATTTGCTGTGAACGTTGCAGGGAAAGATAAAATGTTGGAAGCTATTTATACTGTTACATTAAAATTAGGCTGTGTCATATTGACCCAATTAAGAACTATACAAGAGATACTGTAAAGTTTTCTAACCTACTGTTCAAGTAAGTATATATGAGTTCAGTCTTTATTTTAAAATATTAAGGTTGATCTTCACTACCTATCAACAGTGGAGCAAAATTCCTTTGTTATTCCCTTGTAATTCCTTTGTTATTTTTTGCAGAAAATTGCCAATGAGGAATTCCCTTTTTTTTTTTTTTTTTTTTTTTTATAGGAAGAGATCAGTCTGTTTTTTGCAGCTCCAAAGAACAATTAGAAATTGCTTTCCTTTGAGTGTCTTTGCTATTTTTTTCTTCTAAGGCTTCTTAAAAATTAGTTAAAGCTAATTCCCGTTCCTAACATGAAGAATGACATTAGTGTGCACTCATTCGACATCAGGAAGTCTGCAATGTTAAGACACACATATTGGTGCCTGACAAGCAACCAGGACACCTTTGAAATTATAAAAGTCTGTCTTTGAAATGATCATCCAGTTTGGCAAGACTGTGGCACAAAAGCATTAAACAGTACAATTTAAAGCTTTTCAGCTCAGCTGTTCAGGATTCAGTAGGTAAGGACCTTTAATGTAGTTCTCTAGATCAATAAATTCTGTAGCTTTTCAAGCATATCAGAATTTAATGAATTTATTTCCAGTAATTATATTTATTTTTTAGTTTAGCACTTTCTTGCTTGCAGTGTATCTGCTCTGCTACCTTATCATTATGTTACTGATAATGGAATTAAATATTTTTCATTCTGTTATCATACTTCAGAAGAAAAAAAAAAAAGAGAAAAAAACCCAAAGTATCTCATGGATTTTAACTATTTTCCTAACAGTAATTTGTAAGTGGAATGATATGTCTTCAGAAAAGATAAAATAAGTTGAAGTTTCTTTGTCTCTGTTTTGAACATAGCATTAGTGCAATGTCCTGTACATGGGTCAGGTCAATCTCAGGCACAAATACACGTTGGGCAGAGAATGGATAGAGAGCAATCCTGGGTAGAAGGGATGTCAGCCGATGAAAAGCTCAATGAGAGCTGACAGAGAGCCAACTGTATCCTGAGCTGCATCAAAAGAGGCATGGTCAATAGGTCAAGGGTGATAAATAGCCTCTTCTGCTCTTGTGAGATCCCACCAGGAGTACTGTGTCCAGTTCTGGAGCCACAACATAAGAAGGACATGGAGCTCCTGGAGCAAGTCCAGAGGAGGGCCACTAAGACAGCCAGAGGAGAGAGGCTTTTGCAGACATTTGAACGTATTTGTATATAATTGTATATTTTTTCTTATATCATTAGTGTTTAATTTAAGCTTTATAGTTTAGTTTTCAATCAAGCCAAGTCTCTCTCTTTTTCTCTCTCTCCTTCCCTACTTGGGTGAGTGGCGGAGGGGATCAAGAGCATTGTTGTCGGACCTGAGTCAAACGGTGACAACACGTCTCCGCATTGACGGTTCAAATATTCACTTGTGGAATGAAAGCCTTAAATAACATAGGAAAACAGGAAGGATATTGGGTAGTTGTGCCATTTGAATGAAGGTTAAGGGATAGAGCTACTAATTTCTCTTGACATGAAGCACAGGGAGAGATTATTGGAATATGACTTAAATTTTCATATTACTATTGGCATATGCTGTGGAATCCTGGAGAAACTGAATGGGATAAAGTTGTCTTCCCCTTCTGAGAGTCATACTCTAAACACAACCTCTCACTAGTGCTGAAAGTGGAATGTGCAATGTTCCCTCTGAAAAGTCTGCATATAGTATGTAGAATGTACAGCACATATTCCTGATTTATGCATATTAAGAAAGCATGTGTTTGTAAGTCTCCAGTTATATTCAGAGATATAATATGAAAAGAAGAAAACTCTTCCAGGAAATTCTAAAACCTACATGGTGTGGGGCCAAAATGAACATTGACATTATGAGCAAAATCCTCACAGTCTCTTAATTTTCCAGAAGCTGAGACCTTTTGTTTTGTTTTGTTTTACTTTATTTGTTGGTTGATACTTCTTAACTTTGATAATTTGAAAAAGAACTTTGTAGTTAGGTGTTTTTGTTCAGGTGGATTCCTTTATATATCCTTTTGAGTTTTAATACAGGCAGCGATTCTGTTAGCCCCTACCATGAAGCAAAGACTAAAGGCTTATAATTAGTAACATATAAAAAGAAATTATAATGAGTGTACATAAGGTGAAAATGCAAATCTTTCCTGTGTCTTTGTAGATGAAGGTGTTGGGAATCAGCGGTTAATCCATGGAGATTTCATTAATGAGCCAACATGTCTGTAACTATTCAGCAGATATTTAATAAATATCTAAAATATGTTTATACATCTGTTGCATTCTCTTTTGTGAGTTGTAATTAAAAAAAGCAATTGTATCTCTCTGGGGCAGAATTGTTTTGAAGGTAACACATGCACTGAGCAAGATAGAAGAGAATGAATTGATAGGTTTAGAAGATTTTCTCTCTAGACAGATTTCATGCAGGGATAGCTAGCTTTGCTGTGCTTCAGAGAGTTTTATTCTTTCTTACCTCAGTTACTTTTGCTCCATTATGTTAAGCAACCTGCTGTTACCAGTTTGTAAGCTATTTTTCTTTTTTTCCTGGGGGGGAAAAAAACAACATATAGAAATAGCTAAACAGAATGTTCCATGCAGAACTAAGCAGCTACAGCAGGTTAAGATCTGTTCATATCACAGAATGAAAAACATCTATTCATTTCACAAGTGAAAAATAGGAAACAGAGAAGTTCAATAACGTACTTTCTTCAGGACTCTTTTACTGCACTGCTTATATTTGTAGTTGTCCTAGCATTTCTAGGACAAGTGCTTCAGTAAAAGCATGGTTTTTAATTGAAGGGCTTTTTCATAAATTATTATTTCTTATCACATTGCAGTTCTTTACACAGCTCCTAGATCCCTTTAATGTGATTTACATTCCCTCTAAATCAAATGTTCTGTTTGAGGACCACCTTATAACAAGAATTGTCAGTGTAGAAATCAGTACTTGAAATTGCATGAAGATCATATCCTCAGCTACTGTCTCTGCAGAGTTGACCCTTGTTTGATTCAGAACACACCATTTGAAATTATTATCCAAAAAATGTACTTTAAAAAATATAATCAGTTTGAAGCTAGGTTTAAAACAGAAGATCCATTATACTGGGAATCTTTCTTTTGTCTGATTGCCAAGATACTAGTCAGAAATGTGCTTTCTTCTGCATGTCTCTGTCACAATTATTCCAATTTAAATTTAGGAATTTAAGTGGTAATAAACTTCAACTAGGAAAATATTTTTTTTAAGTATTTTGCATATATTTGAGAAAAGACAATAAAAAATCTTCAGAATCTAGCCTAATATTGTACATAGCTAGCTACCATTTTGTTGCAGGTTGATGTGGGCTTGCTCTGCAACTTCTTTCAGCAGTAGTTGAGTCAAAACATGGTTCATCTTTATCTGGCCTCATTGCAAACTCTATTTTATGCTTTTTCCTTACAAAGGTGTTTGAATATAATATTTACCTCAAGGTCTAAGGTGGAGGAAAAAACACATTTTGGGACACCTACTGAGGAAAGATCCCCTCCACCTTTTCTCATGTTTGTAGTTTTTTGTTATTTTATTTTCACCCTTGGAGCATGTGCATATCAAGTTTAGCTGGTTTACAATGATCTATTCCACCAAGAAGCTGGTAGTCAGAACTTAACACTCATATAGGAATATGCATTTAACAACTGTGAAATGGCTAGAGGCATTTTCCTTTAATATTCCAGAAATACTGGCTTTAGGAAGGAAGCCAGGCATGAATAGGCATAAACTTTAAGATAACTTTAAGTCCAAAAGCAGAAGGAGATCTATTATATAACAAACTAAATTTAGATTTTGTTGCTATTGAAAGCTGTCACTTTTTGAAGAAATGTAAATTTATCTGCCAGGAAGGTCCTAACCTCCTCATTTAATTTTTTTTTTTTTTTTTTTTTTTTTTTTTTTTATGAGAACCCAGTTCCCATAAATAGCATCATTTATCTCCCCAAAACAGTATCCCACCTCGACTCTGAAAGTGGCAGCAGGTTTTATATGCATACAATATCTATGCATACTATTAAGGCTTTTTTCATACTAAAGGTTTCAGTTCCAATAAACCTGAAATTTAGGTTAAGGTACAACACTAATTTGAATTATCACTGATTGTGATAATGGTTAAATTAATAGACTAAATTAAATTAATTTAAATTAAAAACTAAGAGAAAAAAATTACAAACAACCTATAAAAAACGTACACAATGTACTCTTGTGAATATTTCTAATTGCTTGTTTCTTTCCAACATTTGAAAATAGAAAATTATCTAGGTCAAGTAGGAAAATTTGTTTAAATATGTGAATACCAGTATGCTTTCACACCTCTGATTTGTCCAATGTTAGATTTTGCTACTTCTAATGAATAGGTTTATACATCTTCAGTAGCCTTACTAATATGAGTGAAAAGTATTAAAGTAATACAATCTGTCATTGGCCAAAAAGCAGTTTCTAAAATTGAGGAGCTCTATGGCTTTTCAAAGAAAACTTAGGGCAAGGGTGCACATTCTAATTAGAATCAGTTCTGTTTTCATAACAAAATATATAAATCCTTTACCCTTCCCCTCCCTGCAAATAGACCATTTATAGAAAGCAAACTTTATTTGCTCCTTAGGAATTTATATATGCCTTACAATAATGTCTAAATCTTTCATTTGAAGAATCATAATAATGTTCCCTATAGTTAATTGTGATGTCACAAATACAGGATTATGATTTTCAAGTGTGTGCTGATTTGGTTTGGTAGGATTTTTGGTAGTGGGGGAAAGTCCCCAGGAGTGGCTCCAGTAAGGAGCTGAGAAGCTCCCCCTGCTCCAAAACCAGCCAAGGAGCCATTAGAAGGACAACAGATGCACCTCTGTGATTAGGTTTCCCTCATACCTATGGTGAGATGGCAGGTTATCCCCCTGCACTCCTGGAGGAACATGGTGGAACATTTCCTGAAGGTGCTAGGAGGCGTGAATTGGCCATTGGACTTGGGTTTTGTGGCCAGAGTATTTGCTGCCAGTGGACTCTGATTATGCAGCTTTGGAAGACCGCGGCACCAGCGGAGGTGACTGTTCCCAAAGCAGCCTGTGACTCTGTAAGAAGCACATGCTGGAGCAGCTCCAGACCTCGTGGGAAGGACTCATGAAGGAGACGTTCATGGAGGTTCGTTCCTCCCATGGGAGGGACCCTGTGGGGAAGCAGGGAAGGACTGTAAGGAATCCTTTTTCCTGAGAAGCATGCTGCGGCAAGAACCATCAGCCTGTGAACTGACTCTAAACCCCATCCCCTGTCCCCCTGTGCCGCTGGGGGGAAGGAGGGAGAGAAACCAGGAACAAAGTGATTTGGGCCCGGGAAGAAGGGAGGGGTGGGGTAACATATTTAAACACTGGTCTTTGTGTTGTCTGTGTCCTGTGTGCATTGGATTAGTGTGGGGTTTTTTGTGTGTTTTTTTTGTTTGTTTGTTTTGTTTTGTTTTGTTTTGTTTTTCACCAAGTTGAGTCTGTTTTGCCCAGAACCTTAATCAATGAAGAACCCTCCTTGTCCTTTGTCTCGACTCATGAACTTTGTCCTCCCCATCCTGGAGTGTGTGTGTGGGGGAGGGGGGAGTTGAGTGAATGGCCATGGGGCTGTTCCTTTGTTGTCATGTTGGGTCCAAACCACAACAGTATTGGTGAGCCAGACAGGAGAGAGACAAGGAACCATAACAAACTGGAAGACAAACAGGTGGAGTAGATGAACACACAGGAGCAAATGTTCTTGTAAATATTCTTAGAGATAAAGAAAAACTGCAACAAGTGAAGTTTCAAAACTATATAGGTCAGAAAGTTTGTCAAAGTATTTAACGAAACATCAATGTATCTTATTAAAGAAAGTTGAGGAGATGTTGCAAGAATACGGAACTATACTTCGGGACCTTATATTCCTGTAGAATGTATTACAAAGAAAAGATATTTTTGCAAGAGTTCCAAAAGATTAAATAAAATATTTTCCTAGAGATAGCAGATGTTATCTTTTTAATGCCCTTTGGAGTACAAGCAACTCCTTTTACTGGATTTAATTATTTTACAGCCCAGTGTGTAAGTGTATATGTTCACTATGTAGTGAAAAAGAGCCAAGAACCAGGACTATTTTGTTAAGCCATATACAAACATGGAACTTCTCAGGACTCCTCCTTGCCTGTACTGTGAATACAGAGCCAACAAAAGGAGTTTAATCTCTGGACTGACATCTGAGTGGATTGAAGTTTGATACATCTGCTCTGAGCAAACTAATGCCAACTCAGTATATATTTACATGAGTGTAGCTCTATCAACACAGTTGCAGCTGTTTAATCATACAGTGCCGTCTTTGTGGAGTTGCTTGACCTGAACTACAGTTTCACTTGCTTAGACCACTATTTTCCTAGGGAAGTCTTCACTATACTTCATTTAGCAATGTAAATATAGTTTCAGAGGTAACTTCAGAAATCTAAACAGACAACCCAGGCAAAGGAAGAGCAGGAGAATGTTTCATGTGTCAGAAAGCTATTTTCTGTGCCAAGGAGAAAGAACTAACTGTGTTTTTTCCTCCTGTCACACATCACATTTGTTCACACCTGTCCTAAATTGTCTGGGAGGTGACAGAAATTTGCATTTCCAGATTTTGAATATTTTTAATAGAAAGGCCTTTTTTCAGGTTTATTTAGAAAAGACAGTGCAGATTTTCTGACACCTTAACTGAAAGGATATGAGATAATGATAGACAGCTTTCCTAATAAGGAAGAACTTCACTTCTTTGCATCTTCTTCCCAGTCTAGTAAACTGCATAATATCAAATCATAGCACTACTTTCAACCATTAATTTATATTGAACATGATTAATTATTCCTGCTCTGGCTTTCTTACAGATGAAGGTATAAAAAGATCAGGGAAAAACTAAAGAAAGGAAAAAAAGTTGAAAGTAAACTAATTTTTTTCAGGACTATTCCAGATTATAAGTTTTCCATCAAGTTGGCTGATGATAACATGGAGAAAGCTGTTTTAGATACTAAACTGAAATTTCTTTATGGATTTAAAACATAGATGAGATTAAATGCCAGACAGTGGACTTCCAAGTTATTCTACCACTCTGTTAGATTTTAAACATGTATTTATGTAAAGTGCTAAAAGCAAAAGTTCCACTCCTTGGTCTCACTTTATAATGATAGTGGGTTTTCTCTACCAAAACACTATGAAATTTCAGAATTGTCTAAATACTGTACATATAAATATAGTGAAACAAAGAGTAGTAGAAGGACCAATATAGATAATTTTTACATCACGCAGATCTGTAAAGGCAATACTCTACTGATGTCTAAGAAAGTAATTCTACCTATTAAAACAGATACTATCAGAGTTTGCTGAGGGTTTTCATGGTTTGTTTTTTTTTTATTGTTGGTTGCAGTTTTTAAAAGGGGTTTTTGAGGATTATAATTTACTCAGTTTTTCATTCTTGCCCAGTTCAAGGAAATACTGCATCACCAGCACATCATTATTATTTTTAAGTATAAAATACAGCTTACAAAGGAAAAAGCTTTATCCTAAAAGGTGAATCTTGTAGTTTGTTAAAAAGCAATCAGTGGGTTACAGTGGTGCATGCATTTGCAGCTGTGAAGAAGGACTAAGAAGGATCTCTTTGTTTCTTATTGCAAAGTCCTGCTGCTACTGGCAGGAGCTTCCTGTGTCTGTGAAGTAGCACTCAAAGAAAAGACTCACAGGGAATACAGTTCTGAGCTCTGCTAATTCCTGGCAAGAGTCCTACATTAAAAACAAGTCTGGTCTGAAGATAAAGTTCCTGCAGGATGCATTTGTCTCCCTGGCCACTCTGCTCATAGAACATCTGGTGTAAGGTCCAGAGGAGCTCTGCCTAGGTCAGGAAAGTTACATCAGTTTATACAGACGAATGTAGGGTGAGGTCCATTGACTCTCAGGCCACCACCACCACCAGAAAAAAAAGGAAAAAACCCTAATGTTTTGTGTAAATGGACATGTTTACTTAGACTATAGTTAATTTAGAATTTAGGTCTGGTTTTGCCTTTTGTACTAACTTGTCTAAGTTCATCTCAGTTTAGTTAGACCTTCAGGTCAAATTGCAAAGCTATTATTTCTGAGGTAAAAGGCCCTTGCTGTCATCTTTTTGTGGAGCTTATGGCACTTCATAATTCTATTTTCCTTTAAAAGAAACTTTTTCCATTACCATGCAAAAAATCTGAAGGTATTTCAAAATGCATTTTGCAAAAGCACTTACTTTTATTTACTGAAATAGGTTGTTGCAAAACATAATTTTAGATTGTTTGTGGTATATTACTAACTGCCATAAATAATTCAACCTGTCCCGGTTTGAAGACTGAACTACACCCTCACCTATAGAAGCAGTCCCACTCAGACACAATGATGGAGTCAGTTTGGGCAGCTTTCCCTGGTGTTGCTACTAAGCTATCTGATGTGCAACAAGAAGCTGATTTGAAGTCTTTAAGACAGTTAAAATCTTCAGTGAAAACTAAAATGCACATTATCTAAAATATTGTTATTATTAATATTAATTGCATAGGTATGGAGATCAACTTCTACTCTGTTTCACTCATGCAATTGCCTGACTTAAGCAAGACTTCACAGGTGAGGCCAGAACAGAGTCTCTTTTGACTAAAATTATTTCCCTATCCTCATACAAGATCTTGCTACTCACTAAGAATAAAAAGTATAGTAAGCTAAATTTTGTTTAAATTGATTTCCTTTTTCAGGACAAACAGGTAAGCTGTGACCAATTTGAATTTCTTTTGAGAAAAGGTTTCTTAATGTACATGTAAATGCACATATGGATGGATATATGCATATATATTATGTAACATACTGCCCTCAAAAACTACATATAACCTATTATGACACTCAAAATTGTTGTGGATGAAGGGAGCATACCATATGTGCAGGCAAGACTTCATCATTGGTATAATCAATGTTATAAAATTCTACTAGTCCAAAGTATTTAATGAATACAGGAAAGCATCAATAATATTCTTTAAATGGTTACACAAAAAAGACCTTTCCAGTACCTACTGCTGCTCCCTGGTGCTGTGCTCACCTATCCGTGTCCCTCTGGGTCTTAAGTCAGCAACACGTCCCAAGAAGAATGAAGTTGTGAAGACTTTTGCAAAGTCATATAACGTCTTGCAGTCTGCTCTGGGGAAGTATGTTCATGGTGGAGGTTTATTCCTCAATAGTCTAGAGGTCTGCTCCAATGTTTCTCTGAATGCTTCCTCACCTGCGACTGATGCTTTCTGTCTACTCCCAGCTGAAGTGTTAGCGTGAAATGTTTCATTTTAAAGGTGCTTCTGAGGCTGTGTTTGGTGAGATGGCTCCCACAGCTGTATATTTCAGTCATCCATTTCCTGCTTTCCCATGAAGAATGTTTTTGAGATTAGAAATAGGACTCAAATAGGGAAAAAAAAAATGTTGAGGAACAGCTTGATCCCATTGCTTTCTAACACCATCAAAATAAAAATGTGTGTACATAAGGGTTAAAAATCTACATATTTCTAGAAGACTAATGCTGTATTGTAAATTCTGCATGAACATCTGGATGAACAATACAGATCCAGGTAACAACCTAACATTTAGTGAGCCCAGACCAAAATATGTACCTGAAAGACGACAATATACAATGGAGATCACCCATCTGCAGTGGGTATAGGCCTCATGTTCATGGTATATTTCTAGCCCCACAAGCTTATGATCTCTGGAAGATCTACATACAAAACTGTAAAGCAGCATAATATCTGCTTAAAATTTTTGAAAAACTAAACAATTGCAACTTGGTGTCAACTGTCTCATTTCATCAACATAAGAAAAATAAACAAAACAGTTGAGGATTAATAGTCTATTCTACTAAACTGATGGAGGAGTGGAAAAGCAAGAAAAATCTGATTCCTATGTAGACATCTTAAAAGTTAGACTTAAGAGTTAAAAAACGTGGAACTACCATTTATTTTTCAAGGATTTTGTATTTGACTTGTCATTTTTACCTCCCGTCATTGAATTTGTACCTAATTACTGATAATAATATGGATTTTTTTTTAAATCTTGATGATCTCAGAATCTTTTTGATTTTTCTAATGACAGTCAAAATATTTCAGGAATGATATAATTCTGTTATTCTTCTCAGGTTCATCTTTATCAAGTATGTTTTTGGTGTGCTTGGTTTGGTGGATAGCCACTCAAGTGATTTTAAGTAGTATTTTCATGTGTTTTTTACAGACTATTTCAATGCATTACTTTTAAACAGCATTTACTGTTTAGAAAACTTTGCTTACAGTAAAAATTATTTTTAAAGTAATATAAAAAGTCTATACATCTTCTCTTATTACTACACAGTGATGTAGTAATTCTTATTACTACGAACGTTTATTCAAAACCTGCCTGGATGCAGTCATGTGTAATGTGCTCTAGGCAATCCTGCTTTAGCAGGGGATTTGGACTAGATGATCTCTAGAGGTCCCTTCCAACTCTAACAATTCTGTGATAGAATTTTGTAATGCTATTCTTTTCTATATTTTATGGCTACTTTACCTGTCCAAGCTATCTAAGCCAGCGCTCATACATGAGCATGTCATACACAAATTTCCAAAGGCAATTTTCTCAGAAAATACAATCTTCTTACACTTTGTGTTTACTATACAGTATGTCTGTGTGACACAGTGGTTAAAATCTAACTTACTCTTTTAATTTGGATTAATCTGCTGATTAAGACAGAGGTGATTGAATTCCTTCTCCCCTGCTGCTGAACTCTGTTAACAATCTGTGCATCTTGGCTTAAGAAAATAATCCTACCATTTAAATCAATGAGATCTTTATGGACTATCTTTAAATTACTTCAGAAACACAGGTACAATGAATGTGTGTTTAAACATTTTGAATTATTTTTTAACCTTCAGTGTAAAATACAGAAGATGTATTAAAAGATATTTTCCTGCTAATTTTTCATTACTTCTTAGTTTTTGATAGGTTATACTGTTACTAATTGAACTAAGGAAACGATAATTTTCTAGCTCCAAATAGCAATTGCTTACTGTTCCTTTTTCACAACACTGGGAAATGTTATAAAATGTTATGAAAATATTTTTAATTATTAATGTATTCAAAAGGCTTTTACGGAAAAGTATGCGAGTGGAAAACTACTTGAGAAAATAGACTTGTACCAAAAATTGTGAAGATAGTCAAATTTTTAAAAATGGAAATTAGATGTATTTTTCCATTTGCATTAACACATAAGTGAAGAATGGCAGATGTTGCTCTTTGTACCTGCAAGGAGGCCAGTTTGGACTAGGCTAGGCTTTGGTCACAACTGGCATAAAACAGAGAAATGTGTCTTCTTTTATTTTGAATGTTGTGTTCTGTGAATACAATTCTGATAAGTAAATTATTTATTAACTCTTAGAAAATATATGTGTATAATTACCTAAATATTAAGTAAAATGAAAATACTTTTGTTTTATTTTGTTTTAGAACTCTCATGTTCTTCAATGAACTTTCAGCATTGTTGCAAACTATTTTTTGCAATTTATCTGATCCTTTCTGAGTATGTTAGTGAAACTACTCTGGCAAATTGTTATCCAACGCAATGTGTTCTTTTCTATTCTATTCTAAGTTATTTAAATAATTTTTACAGAGTTTTGGGTCTGATATGAAAAGGTTATGTTACCCTGAGGTCGGATCCTGAAGAAAAGCAATTTGGAATCTGACTGTTTCTAAACACTTGAAAAAGTACTGACAAAAAAAAAGACAATTCTGATGTGGAACCAATTTTACATGTAGTATAAGAGGAAAGAGAAAAGGAAACAAATACAAAGAATGATCATGGAAGCAGAAGGGAAGTGAGGGACAAAGGAATTTAGAAAAATGTGCAGAAACTTTCACATGACAGAAAAAGCTTACCATTAAACTGTTTCTAAACACTTGAAAAAGTACTGACTGATTAAAACATTATCAAGAAGTGGTTTGTGTTTGTCAATTACTTAACAGAGAAAATCAAAGTACAAATTGCATGTTTCAGTCAATTACTGCTAAGATGGCATAAAAGCATTTAATTGTAATCAGAATGTACACTATTCAACACGGATATTAAGTGAAATAATGAGCAGTCATAAATAAAGTGACCTATTTATCTCTTTATCTGCCTGCTTACCAAACACAAGCATTAAATTCAAGCAAACTTAGTCAAAAAGCAGAACCAAGTTAATTAGCTATACTGAATTAGCAAAAAACACAAACCCTACTTCAAAGTTGCTGAAATGTATCTTTTCTAAAAGCCATTTTTGAGCTGAATGTATAGAAGGGAACTAAAAATATTTGTTGCATGAAATTAGAAAACAATAATTTTTTGATACTCACACATTACATTTTTTCCAGAGTATATTTGCATCCCATAAGTAAAAAAAAACAACCTGCAGAATTTCCCTAACTGGAATAGATGCCATGATGTTATTGTTATAATTTTCTATATTGCTCATTTATATTATTTTCTAGACTATAATATTATACCTTTCTCCCACATAACTCCAAAATGAATTATTTTCTTTCAGCATTTTTTAAAATGCAGTATTTCAAAGAAATTCAAGGAGGAGAGCTGCACCAGGCAGACTCCAAAACATCCTGGCCACAAACATTTCCAAACATGACATAGTAACTTTTTTTTTTTTAAGCTAATACAGTTTCATACTACACAATACACAGAAATTATTATTTTAAAATAATTCAAAAGGAAACATGAAAAATTAAACTTCTGCAAAAAAAAATCATGGATGCAGTTATCTTTGAGTATATGGAATCGCATGTCAAATATGGATAGACTACTGATAGAGATGGACTTGTAGAGACTGCGACAGTTGGAGGCCATCTTGGCCATAGTGATCATGAAATGATACATTTCGCTGTTCTGGGAGAAGTAAGGAGGAAGGTCAGCAGAACTGCCACTTTGGACTTCCAGTGGGCAGATTCTGACTTATTTCAGAGACTGATTGACAGAGTTCCTTGGGAGGCAGTCCTGAAGAGCAAAGGAGTCCAGGAAGATCAGACATTCTTCAAGAAGGAAGTTCTAAAGGTACAGAAGTAGGCCATCCCCCTGTGCTGAAACATGAGACTGTGGGGAAGAAGGCTCACCTGGCTGAATAGAGATCTCTGGTTGCAACTTAGGGAAAAATGAGAGTTTATGGTATTTGAAAAAAGGGGCAGGCCACTCAGGAGGACTACAAAGATGTCATGAAGCTATACAAGGAGAAAATTAGAAGGGCCAAAGCCCAACTTAAAATTAATCTGGCTTCAGCTATCAAAGATAACAAGAAACACCTCTATATATTATTAAAAAAGGGAGAACTAGGGAAA
>NW_009953507.1:2157267-2190451 GCF_000747805.2 Chaetura pelagica | reverse complement strand
GGGAAAGAATCTTTACTTTTTTGGATGCAGGGGGAGACATAGTGATCAAGGATAAGAAATAGACTGAAGAACTTAATGCCTTCTTTGCCTCAGTCTTTAGTGGTGAACAGAACAACTATTCACTGGGTACCCCGTCCCCTGAGCTGGGAGACAGGGATGGGGAGCAGAAGGAACACCCCATAATCTATAAGGAGATGGTTAGTGACCTGTCACACCACTTAGACACAAAAAAGTCTATGGAGCTAGATGGGATCCACCTAAGGTATTGAAAGAGCTGGTGGAAGTGCTCACCAAGTCACTCTCCATCATTTACCAGCAGTTCTGGCTTACCTAGGAGATTCCAGTTGACTGGAGATTGGCAAATGTGACTCCCGTCTACAATAATGGCCAAAAGGAGGACCCAGGGAACTACATGACTGTTAATGTAACCTCAGTTCTGGGAAACATTATGGAGCAGATCATGTTGAGTGCCATTATGCAGCACGTGAAAGGGAACTAGGTAATCTGACCCAGATTGCATGGATCAATGAAAGTCAGGTCCTGCCTGACTAACCCAATCTCCTTCTATGACAGTGTGACCCATTCAGTGGATGAGGAATAGGCTTTGGATGTTGTCTATCTGGACTTCAGTAAAGCCTTCAACACTGTCTCCCACATCATTCTCCTGGAGAAACTGGTTCCTTATGACTTAGGCTAGTGTATTCTGTGCTGGGTAAAAAAATCCAGCTGGTGCCCAGTCACAGGTGGTGTTCCCCAAGGTTCAGTACTGGGGTCAATTCTCTTTAATATCTTTATCAATTATCTGGATGAGAGGATCACGTGCACACTCAGTAATTTTCAGATGACATTAAGTTGGGTGGGAGTCTTGATCTGCTTGAGGGTAGAAGGGCTTTATAGAGTGGCCTGAACAAACTGGATTGATGGGCCAAGAGATTCAACAAGACCAAGTGCCAGGTCCTTCTCTTGGGTCACAAAATCACTATACAATGATAAAGGCTTCTAGAAGAGTCCCTGAAAAGCTGCTTAAAGGAAAAGGACCTGGGGGTGTTGGTCAACAGCTGGCTGAATATGAGCAGGTGGCCAACAGCATCCTGGTTTGAGATCTTAAGGAATGAAATTTTCCAGTATGTCAGTATCTTTTCTTTCTTTACTTCCCTTTTGCACTTTCTTTCTCTCTTTCTTCCCTGCCCACTCATCCTTCTTCTACCCTCCTGCCTCCTACCTCCCCAGCTTTTTTCAGGAATGTATGTATTACAAAGACTACTGTGGCATAGTACGACAGAAAAACTGATGTTCATAAGGTGACATCTGATCTTTAACAGGTATTTACCTCTCAAAGCAATTTTCCTTTAATCACAATAGGAAAAAAAAAAAAAAGAAAGAAAGAAAAAGAGTGGTAATTCAAGTTTTTCTTTAAAATTAAAAAATACAGATTTGCTACATGATATAACATTGATTACTAATCTATACAGACAACAAGGAAAAACTGGGTGGGATGACCACGGACTGGAGACACTTTAAGTGGCTGTTGCAAGGTGTTGGCAGCAGAGGGCTGCAGGGGCTGCCTCTGTGAGAAGAAGCCAGGGTCACCCTGTATCAGACACAGCTGGCTGCAGTTGGTTCCATGTGGCTCCAATGGACCCACCACAGGACACAGCTGAGCTTATCAGCCACACTTGGGCACCTCTGGGAAAACACATTTAAGAAAGGGCAGAAAACACCACACAGGCAGAGGAAGAGGGGAAAAAAAGTCAGAAATAACAGCAGGAAAAACAAAGTCACAGAATTACAGAATGGTAGGGCTTGGAAGGGACCTACAGAGATCACTTAGTTCAACCCGTCTGCTAAAGCAGGCTCACCTGGAGCAGGTGGCACAGGATTGCATGCATGTGGGTTTTTTATGTCTCCAGAGAAAAAGAGTAATTGCAGATTATCTCCCTGAAGAGTCACTGCTGATCTCTTTGAGGAGCCTGTTCCAGTGCTTTGTCACTCTTAAAGTTTAGATGGAGCTTCCTGTGTTCCAGTTTGTGCTTGTTGTCCCTTGTTCTGTCACTAGGTACCACTGAGAAGAGTCTGGCCCTGTCCTCCTGACTCCCAGCCTGTAGAGAATTAGAAACACTAATAGATCCCCTCTTGGTCTTCTCCAGGCTAAAAATATCCAGGTCTATCAGCCTTTCCTCATTAGAGAGATGCTCCAGTACCCTAACCATCTTTGTAATCATGGGATGAGGAAGAGGAGGTCTGCCATGGCCACAGTGCAGGTATTCACAGCAGCCCATGCCAAACCCATAATGGAGCAGAGAAAATGTGTGAGGAGGAAGGAGTAGCAGAGGGAAACCATGATGTACTGACCACATTGTCCCCATCCCTCCTGCACTGCTCAGGGGAGGGGTGGGGGTGAAAGTAAAGGAGTGAATTTGAACGTGGGAAAAGCCATGAAGGAAGTCTAACTGTAATGTTTGTTTTTTGTTTTTCACCAGCTGAATCTAAGTTGCCATTAGCCAAGGCCAGCCCACCAAGGTGATTTCAATTGTTAACCCAAACTGTCAGCCATTATGCAAGTATAAAGTGTGTTCACTGCCCCTAAAAGCTTGCAATCTGCAAAAGGAAAATCAGTGTTAAGAATGACATCAGAACTTCAGGGAGTATGTTCTCAATTTCCTCATCATGAGTGAAAGAGTCTAATTACGCATTAGCTTAAGAGTACAATCTTTAAAAATCTCAGCTTTTGTAGATCTTGGGCATTAATTGTTACTCATGTAGTCAGTATCTCATTTTAGCTCTTTTGTTCACTTCTTCTTTTTCATTCTTATAACCCATGAGAAATGTGTTCTGTTGGAGGTGATTGTAATCTGTTCCGAATATATAAAGACTATCGTTTAGGAGCATAAATTTTGTCTTTATTGGAAGGTAGAAAGAGTATGTCTGAAAGTAACCTATCTGAGACGTTTGTAAGCAGAAATACATGTTTTTGTGCCTGAAGGCCAGTCATATTAAAAATACATATATTTCCTCTGTTTTATAAACAAGTTGATTAATTTTCTGTGAATGTGGTTTTCAATGATACTCTGTAGAGACCCCTAATGTGTTTGTCTCAGTGGAAACTCATATGTGTGTCGATTCCTTTTCATTTTCCTTTCAGAGTTAATTAGGACGTATTAAGTATGGAGGAGGACAGGGGGTAAAGAATTCTATGAGACATGTGCCAAACAGTTCTATAGCTGTTCTAAATAGATTTAACTTTCAAAGGCATCTAAAAAGGAGCCATCAGAGGGAGGTTATTAGAAGAACTAAACAATTTAACAGTAATTTGGAAGCTGAAGAATTAAAGTGCTTATTCCAATGTTGTTGTTTTTTTGATTTAAAAAAAAAAAAAAAGGATTCTCTTTTGTCTCATTTTATTTTGCAGCAAAAGTTGACTAAATATTTGTGAAGAATAAGCTGAGATTTCTTATTTTATTTTTAACAGACAAAATCTAGGAGACTGAAAAATGTTTCCTGTCCAGTAATGTGTTTACTTTCCTAGTTCCAAGTTGGGTTGAACAAAGAGGCTGGGAAATTAACACCTAGGTGACACTGCAAAGAGTAAGCAGAAAAGGATAAGCTAAATTCAAACTCTCTACAGTTCCTTGAAGAGTGCAGAAACTCAGTTAGACTTGACCATTAGCAAGATTTGGTCCAATATATTTGTGGGGTTTTTTATAGATGTACTGAATGAGGCACCCACTGACTCAGTCCCTGCTTACTGCAACATGATGAATGACAGTAGCTTGATGAAGACTGACAGAAGTATCAGATTTTTGCCAAATGTAACCAAGCAGATGCAACTTTATTATGTGTTTATTAACAAACAAGATAATTTTGAGAGACCACCTGTCCTGGCAGCAGGCAGAGAGGGAAGAGAACAGCTGCCTTGAGCTATTGCCAGATGTCTCCCCATTTTAATACTCAGATCCAGAGTCAAATGACTGTGAAGAGCCCCAGTGGATTTACAGAGCAACCTGCTTAGGACAGACTACTCCCAAGGTAACTATTATCTCATCTCAAGGCCTTCCCCTAGGAATCTACCCCTAGGGTAGAGGAGGACCATGTTAGAGACCACTTGGCCAAACTGGACATCCATAAATCCATGGGCCCTGATGGGATGTATCCACAAATTCAGAGAGAGCTGGCAGATGTTATTGCTAGGCCACCCTCCATCATCTTTGAGAGGTCATGGAGAATAGGAGAGGTGCCTGAGGACTGGAGGAGGGCTAAAGTCACTGCAGTCTTCAAAAAGGGCAAGAAGGAGGACCAAGGGAACTACAGACCAATTAGTCTCACCTCTGTCCATGGTAAGGCGTTAGAAAAAATCTATGAGAACTTGTCTAAGACAGAATTAGGAAAACACAACTGTGCTCACCTTTGGTATACATGAAATAGTGTGTGGAAATTAAGAACACAGTTTCACTTGTATTTCATAGAATCATTAAGGTTGGAAGGGTCCCTAAAGATCATCAAGTTCCAACCACCCTGCCATGAGCAGGCAACCTTACCACTAGGTCAGGCTGCACAGAACCTCATCCAACCTGGCCTTAAAAACCTCCAGGGATGAGGCATCAACAACCTCCCTGGGTAACCCATTCCAGTTCATCACCGCCCTTATAGTGAAGAATTTCTTCCTAATATCTAACCTAAATCTCCCCTCTCTCAGTTTAAAACCATTACCCCTTGTCCTATCACTATCTTCTCTGGTGACAAACCCCTCACCAGCTTTCCTGAAGACTTCTTTCAAGTACTGGAAAGCTCCTGTAAGGTCTCCCCAGAGCCTTCTCTTCTCTAGGCTGAACAGCCCCAACTCTCTCAGCCTGTCTCCATAGCAAAGGTGCTCCAGGCTTTTGATGATCTCAGTGGCCCTTCTCTGGACCCTTTCCAACAGGTGTCTATCTTTCTTGTGCTGAGGGCCCCAGAACTATACACAGTATTCCAGGTGGGGTCTGACCAGAGCAGAGTAGAGGGGCAGAATCACCTCCCTGACCCTGCTGGCCACTTCCTTTAGATGCAGCCCAGGATGAAGTTGGCCCTCTGGGCTCCAGCACACACTGGCGGCTCATGTTGAGCTTCTCAGTGACTACCACCCCCAAGTCCTATTCCTTGGGACTGCTCTCCAGCCATTCTCCCCTCAGCCTCTATTTGTGCCTGGGATTGGGCCGACCCAGGTACAGGGCCTCGCACTTGGCTTTGTTGAGCTTCATGAGGTTGGCACCGGCCCACCTCTCCAGTCTGTCAAGGTCCCTCTGGATGGTGTCACTACCCTCTTGGGTGTCAACCACACCACACATTTGGCATCATCTTCAAATTTGCTGAGGATACACTCAATCTCACTGTCCATGTCTCCAACAAAGATATTGAACAGCACTGGTCCCAGTACTGACCCCTGAGGGACACCACTTGTCACTTGCCTCCATTTGGACATTGAGCTATTGACCACAACTCTCTGGGTGCAGCCATCCAGCCAATTTCTTATCCACTGAGTGGTCCATCTGTCAAATCCATGCCTTGTCAGTTTGGAGACCAGGATGTCATGTGGGACAGTGTCAAATGCCTTACACAAATCCAGGTAGGTGACGTCAGTTGCTCTGCCACCATCCACCATCTCTGTAGCCTTGTTGCAGAAGGCCACCAAATTGGTCAGGCATGACTTGCCCTTAGTGAAGCCATCTTGGCTGTCACAAATCATCTCTTTATTTTCCATGTGCCTTTCCAGATGGATCTGCTCCATGATCTTGCCAGGCACAGAGGTGAGACTGACTGGCCTGTAGTTGTCTGAGTCTTCCTTTTTCCCCTTTTTAAAAATAGGGGCCATGTTCCCTTTTTTCTAATCAGTGGGAACCTCACCAGACTGCCATGGCCTCTCAAATTTGATGGACAGAGGCTTAGCGATTTCATCCACCAGCTCCCTCAGGACCCATGGGTGAATCCCATCAGGTCTCATATATTTATGCACCTTCAAGTTCTTTAGATGGTCACAAACCTGCTCTACACCTATGATGGGGTGTAATTCACTCTCCCAGTCCCTGCTTTCACCTTCTGTGGCCTTTGTGTTGAGGTTGGAGCACTTGCCAGAGAAGACTGAAGCAAAGTAGTCATCAAGAACCTCAGCCTTCTCAATAGCCTGTGTTGCTACCTTGCCTGTTTCCTTCAGGAGAGGGCCTACACGCTCCTTGGATGTCCTTTTCTCCCCAACATACCTGAAGAAGCTTTTCTTATTGTTCTTAACATCCCTGGCAAGATTTAATTCTAGGAGGGATTTGGGTTTCCTCACCTGATCCCTAGCTGCTCTGGCAACCTCTCTGTAATCCTTCCAGGATACCTGCCCTAGCTTTCACTCCCTGTATGCTTCCTTCTAAAGTTTGAGCTTTTCTAGGAGCTGCTTACTTATCCATGCCAGCCTCTTGGAGTTTCTACTTGCCTTATTCTTAGATGGGATGCAACACTCTTGGGCCTGGAGAAGGTGATCCTTAAATACTAGCCAGCTTGCATGGGCCCCTCTACCCTCCAGGATGTTATTCCAAGACACTCTCTTGAGCAGAGCAGATCCCTGAAGAGGCTGAAATCTGCCCTTCTGAAGTCAAGGGCAGTAAGATTGCTGTGAGCCCTCCTTGCTGACCTATAAGGATCTTGAACTCCACCATTTCCTGGTCACTACAACCTAGACTGCCTTTGAGCTTAACATCCCTTACCAGCCCTTCCTCATTGGTGAAGACAAGATCCAGGACAGCACCTCTCCTTGTTGGTTCCTCGATTACTTGGAAAAGGAAGTTATCATCCTTGTACTCTAGGAACCTCCTGGATTGTTTGCGTTTAGCAGAGTTGTTCTTCCAACAGATGTCAGGGTGGTTGAAGTATCCCATGAGGACCATGGCTTGTGAATGATATGTTTCTCCTGTCTGTCTATATAGTGCCTCATCTATGTTATCCTCCTGCTCAGGCAACCTGTAGCAAACCTCCACCATTATGTCACCTTGACCTTTCTTTCCCTTAATTTTAACCCATAAGCTCTCTGTTGGCTCCTCATCCATCCCCAGGGAGAGTTCTATGCACTCCAGCTGGTCTTTGACATAGAGAGCAACACCCCCACCCTGTTTCCCCTGTCTGTTCTTCCTAAAGAGTTTATAACCCTCCATTCTGATGCTCCAGTCATAGGAACCATCCCACCAGGTCTCAGTGATGTCAATGAGATCATAGCCCTGCAGTTTCACCCTCATCTCTAAGTCCTCCTGTTTATTCCCTATGTTGTGTGTATTTGTATAAAGGCATTTAAACTGGGCCTCCAATAAGGCTGCCTGACTAGCTGACCTGACCACCACACCACCCTTAGGCTTATCTGTAGTAAGCCTGCCTTAATCCCCCACACCCTTCCAACCTAGTTTAAAACCCTATCAATGAGTCCCACTAATTCCTGCCCAAGTACCCTTTTTCCCCTGTGGGAGAGGGTCTTCCCATCCAATGTCAGCAGGCCCAGTGTCCTGTAAACCAAACCATGACCAAAAAACCCAGAGTCCTGTTTGTAGCACCAGTTTTGGAGCCAAGTGTTGATCTGTGAGGTTGTCTTGTTAACCCACTCATTATTCACCACGACTGGAGAGACAGAAGAGAACACAACTTGTGCACCTGAGCCCTTGACCAGTCATTCCAATGCCCTAAAATCTTTCTTCATTACTCTCAAACCTCTTTTCTCCACCTCACCACTACCTACCTGAAAGATCAAAAGAGGATAATAGTATGAGGGCCATAACAGCCCAGGAAGTTTCCTGCTTATATCCCTTACCCTGGCTCCAGGGAGGCAGCAGACTTCACTGTGGGAAGGGTCTGGCCTACATATGGGACCTTCAGTTCCTCTCAGAATAGATAGGTATCACCTATCACTGTCGCCCTCCTCTCGTTCTCCTCAGAAGCAGTCTTAATCTGAGGAGCTGGTTGCTTTGGCAACTTCTTAGGAGCAGTCCTATTGCATAGAGCTGGCTGCTTCGGCTGCTCCCTGGACGGGGCTTCTTCAACATCATTGTTTGACTGGTCCCCTATCTCCGGAGCCCTGTATCTGTTCTATAAGGGCACCTGGAAACATAGGGAGGGTCCGGTGAGAACTTTTCTGCTACCCCTAGCAGGGACCTGCTTCCATTCCCCCCTGTTGTCTCCTAGTTCCCATCCTTCCTGCTGGTGACAAGAGGGCTGGGGATCTTCTACCTCTTGTGAAGCTACCATCTGCTGCCTTTTCCCAAAGGATGGCAGTGTGCAGCTCCACCAATCTGTTTTCATTTCACATTCCCATATAGTCCTTAATCTCTCCACTTTTTGCTTAAGCTCAGCAACCAGACTGAGCAAATAATTTACCTGGTCACAGCACACACAGATGCTGTCTTTACTGTCATCCTGTGACAGACTCAGACACTCCATGCAGCCTGACACCTGGACACCTGCCTGCCTCTGAGGCAGACCAACCTGGGTTCCAACACTGCTTTTAACCAAGGCTTTTGAACGAGTGGAGATCATCTCCCACTCTGCCTTGCCTGCTGAGCCCTCCCTAATACCTCCTCTTACTCTTGCCCACACACTCTGCTCGTGCTGCTCCCATTGCAATAACCAAATGCCAGAGAGTGGAATATTTTTTTCTGTCAGCAGCATCTGTCTCCTTGGCAAATTCCTCAGACTACTATGTTGGCAGGTTTGGAGTAGCCTGTAGGTCTGACATGTAGCTACCCTTGTCCTTGCAATGCTGTTTTATAGTGATTCAATTTGTTTCTGAATAATGTCTACATTTTTTATGAGATTAAGCTCCAACACAAATCACTTCTGAGATCTCTAAGCCAATCTTTTATGGCAATATGCAGTACTTATTAACTATTTACATTCCCCCTAACAACTATTTATTATAATATCTATGAATTACAACACAAATTATTCCTTTGCCAGTCTGGAAATATTTGAGCCTTTATATTGATACAGTCCTTCGTGAATATTCCTAGTTTCTATCTAGAATTATGCAGGCATTTTTCAGATTGTTGCATTCAGGTTTAAGCCACGACAGTCTCATTTTCTATCAGTTAATCTATGCAAATAAAATCCCATGCAACACACTTGATGTTATGTTTAACCAGATGAGCCTGTGTAACTGGTTACACATTTTGGAAACGAAGCTTGTAAAAGCTTTTCAACCCAGATTAAAAACTGAATCTCACTGTGATAAATATGTTGAGTTTAATTTTGTATGCCTTTGACAATATGTCATTTAAATATTAAAACCAATTTTAAGTTATATGTTTGTGTTCACATATAGTAATATATTTGATATGTAAGAGATTTGTGAAAGATCAAGAGTATTGCACAATGACAATAAGGATTAGAATTTTAGAATAGCTTGGGCCTAAAATAGCTTAAAAATTTACCTTCTACTGCTCTTCATAGGTAGATTTGAAACTCTTTTTGTTCTTTCAGTAAATAAATTCCCAAGAAAAATAACACTTCCTATGGAATAGTGCCAGATATTTTATTAATATTTCTCTTTGTGAACATATGAAGGAACACTTTGGCAGCCTCAAATGATCCAACATTTCAACAAAGTTCTTACTGATGTTGTGGAGAATTAGGTACTTAATTATTTTGGAATCCCATGAAACAACTATTCCACAATTATAAAGACTTATAAAATAATAGTCCAAATTTTAAAATGGTTTGAATTAAAGAGTTTGATATATTAAATTAAAACTCTGTTGCTTTTTTTATTTGACATATGCATAAATCAGTATTTTCCAACATCAAATCTGCCAATGAAGTTACAATTCGCTGGAACACAGGCCACTGTTTTCCATCTATTAAAATATTTTTTAAAATGAAAGAATAGCCATTTTTCTAGTATTAGCATCATTTGTACTAAGGCTCTCAGAAATTTTAATTCTGCATCATGTATAAACAGAAGTCAAGAAAAAAAGTCATTAAGTACATAAACATCAAGCATAATGTGTTAGTAGTAATGTTAAGAAAGATATATTTATGTTAATTGATTAGTTTGAAGGGTGTGTAGGAGCAAAAACTATGCATGTCTTAGAAAAATGTGTGATATGTTTACATTTTTAAAATGAAAGATTATTGAGCTAATAATGCCAAATTAAAACAAGATTACTCTATCAAGTAATAAAATGAAGCATGCCAAACATACAATGGAGAATATATCCTGTGAGTAATACTTACAAAAATGTAGGTGAAATAGATATTCTCTGGGTATAGAGACATGCAGAGATGCCAATCCCATGGTTCACCACCGTAATTGTGAAAAAAAAAATAATAAAAAAATTCTTCCTAATAGCTAGCCTAACTGTACCCTTTTTCAGTTTAAAACTATTGTCCTGTCATATCACTACAGTCCCTGGTAAAAAGTTTGACCCCATCCTTCTTATAAATCACCTCTGAGTACTGGACACTATGGGGTCTCCCTGGAGCCTTCTCTTCTCCAGACTGAGCTCTCTCAGACTTTCCTTATAGGAGACATGTTCCACCCTTCTGATAATTTTTGTGGCCTTCTTCTGTACCTGCTCCAACAGGTCCATGTCTTTCTGGTGCTTAGGACTCCAGAGCTGGATTCCTGGCAGGATCTCAGGAGAGCAGAATAGAGGGGCAGAATTGCCTACCTCAACCTGCTGGCTTTTCTTCTTTGGTGCAGTCAAGGATACAGCTCTCCTTCTGGTCTGCAAGGGTACATTGTTACCTCATGTCCAGCTTTTCATCCACCATTATCTCCAAGTCCTCTCCACAGGGCTGCTCTCAATTCCTCCATTCTCCAGCTGCTATTGGTACCAGGGATTGCCTAGGTGGAGAACCTTGCATTTGGCCTTGTGGAACTTTATGAGTTTCACTTAGTCCACACCTTGAGTTTGTCCAGATCACTCTGGATGGCATCCCATCCCTCAGGTGTGTCAACTGCACTGCTCAGCTTTTTGACATCAGCAAACCTGCTGAGGGTGCATTCAATCCCACTATTTATGTCACTGATGAAGATATAAAACAGTACTGGTCTCAGTATGGACCCCTGAGGGACACCAGTTGCCACTGATCTCCATCTTGACAGCAAGACATTATCCACCTCTTCCACTGAAGAGTCCACCCATCAAACCAATATTTCTCCAATTTAGAGAGAAGGATGTTATGGGGGACCATATGAAAGGCCTTACAGAAGTCCAGATTGACAACATCTGTAGCTCTTCCCTTGTCCACTGATGCAGTTACTCCATCGTAGAAAGCCAGTAGGTTGATCAGGCAGGATTTGCCCCTAGTAAAGTCATGCTGGTTGTCTTGAATCACCTCCCTGTCCTCCACATGCCTTAGCATAGATTCTAGAAGGACCTATTCTATGATCTTCCCAGGCACAGAGACGGTGCTGACTGGACAGTGGTTCCCAGGATCCTCCTTTTTATCCTTTCTAATATCAGGTGTGATTTTTCCCTCTTTACAGTCACCAGGGACCTTACCTAACTGCCACGACTTTTCAAATATCATTGAGTGGCTTGGCAACTGCATCAGCCCATTCTTGCAGGACTCTTTGATGCATCTTATCAGGACCTATAGACTTACATATATACTACATATTAATTTGCAAACATTGTGAAAAAATGTAAAAGCAAATGCATAGTTTTCAAAATGTGCAACAAAAAAGCCACTAGTGTCTGCCTAGCTGGTTAGAAAGAAATTATAATATTTTATCCCCTCTCCTGCACTCCCCCCCCAAAAAAATTAAAAATAATGCCTGCAAGGTATACTTGACCATATACTTGACCCACTTTCTCAGCTTCTGTTTGCATACAGAACTTCTCTATCACAAACCAGTACAGTTTTCAGGAGGAAGAGATTATTGTTGTTGTTTTCAAGGTTACACTTATGTTGCATATGTTTTGCTAACAAACTAATCAAATAGAAGTATAGTTTAAAAAGATTTGGACTACCTATCAAGAAGTGAAAACAGAAAAAAAAACACAACTTTTTGAAATGTGCTTAAGTAGAGAGCAAAACAAGCTACATATAATATGGGGTGAGGGAAATAGGCAAGCGAAGAGAAAGAAAAGAACAGAGAAAAATGTCCCTCAAACATTCCATAGTTTCACAAAGATATATCAGTATCAAAACAACCAGTAGCCAATGAACTTGTCTTTCAGTGACTAGGAATGTGTCCTTTCCAATTCCTCTTTGTTAATGTGAAGAGATAAGATACTTTAACTGTGAAAAATGTCTTCTTTTTGTTGGCAGAGTACTTCAGATTTGAGAAAAAAAAACCAAAAACAAACCAAAAAAACCAAACACTAACATGCTTTTTCTGTTTCCAATCCATTATTTGTGCTTCTGACTTCAGATTTGATTTGTTAAAAGAAGTTTTATGTTTATTGCGTATGATTTTGCTATTGTTTGCTCATATGCTCGATATAAGAAGTGAAGAATCACATAGGTACCTACCAGCATGTAAATGAAACAGAGGAAATAGTATATAGAATTCAAACGCGTGGCTAAGAAACCAGCCATTATGTGCTCATACTCCCAGTAATTGCATTAGCAATAGCTTGAATTTCAAAAGTGCTTTATATAAAAAGGTAAAAAGGACCTCCCTTTTAATGCACTTGCTAAGAATAAAAATGAAAGAACTGTGGCATGCGTGAGGTCAGACTGTTCTCCCAAACAGGGATTTAATACTTCTTTTTTACTTGTTTGCCCAGAAGCAACAAATACAATTCACTGTTCAGTCAGACATCCTTTAACTTACATAAGTTGGGGCTTTTTGAGTTTATTTGTGGGGTTTCTTATTGCATAGATTGTCACAATTAGTATTTCTGGACTCTGAACCAAATATTGGATAACCAGTCCTTGCTTTTTTCAGCATTTATGTAATCTATGTACATCCCTGAAGAAAGTAATTGTCTTAAGTGTTAAAATACAAAGTTTTTGAAGGTGAATGTTCAAAGAAAAAAACAAACCTGTAATAATTCTTAACTATTGTCATTCCCATTTCTGTTCTCATAGTTGAAATACTGAGGTAGCAGGACTCAAAAGTACTTGAGTACATGCTTCAATATTTTCCTTCTGCAGAGCCTTCCTATCCTCAGACAGATCAACACTCCTGCCCAACTTGGTGTCATCTGCAAACCTACTTCATCCCAAGCATTGATAATTCAGGAGAACTGGCCCCAATATCAAGCCCCAGTCTGTTTATCCATGAGGATGCTGTGGGAAACTGTCAAAGGCTTTATGAAAGTCTACATAGACAGTATCTACAGCCTGTAGTTTGCCAGATCCTCCTTCAAGCCCTTCTTGTAGATGGGCATCAGATTTTACAATCTCCAGTCAAATGGGACTTCCCAAGTTAGCCATGACTTCTGATGGAAAGTGGCTTAATGAGCACTTCTGTCACCTCCCTCAGTACCCTTGGGTGGATTCCATTCATCCACATAGACTTGTGTATGTCTAAGTAATGTAGCAGCTCACTAATCTTATCCCCTCAGATTACAGGGGATTAACCGGTTTATTAAGGTTATTAAGGTTTAACACAAACTGAGGGACCAAGGTTCAGGAGAGGTAGGCTAGGGATATGTCAGAGAAATAATTCAAAAGTACTATCGTCTTACACTCTGAGGGAGAGGTGTTGACTCAGTGGAGTAAATGGGAGGAGTTGAGCCCAGCAGGGAATTTAAGGGAGAGGGTATGTGTGTGGGTGGCTTTGTTTACCCTCCCGTGGCGCACGGCTCCTGGGATGCGGCTTCTTTCCCGGCTGGCAGGGCTTGGCAGCAGGTCCATGGGGGGGCCGGCTTCCCGGCTGGAGCCAGGCAGGCTCCGGCGAGCAGCGATCCCTCGGGAGCGGGTTGGCTCCCGCGGAGAGGTTGCGGGGCAGCCCCCCCTTCCCTCTCGGCTCCCCCGGACAGCGGGGCTGGGGCTCCAGGCGGCTTCTGGTGCTGCAGCAGGGTCTGTCCCCGGGCAGGCAGAGAGCACCGGCCTGCAGGGCTTGACTTCTTTTATAGACCAGAAGTCACTGTTCGAGTAAAGTACCGCTGTTCAAATTAGCCAGGTAGCACTGCCAGGTACGGACTCTGTCAGAGGCATCTTCTACCCCTTGTCCATTTTGCTGCCAGTTATCATAACCCTTATGCTCTTTTCTTGTTGTGGACTTACCTGGCAGAGCAAGGGGCCCGTTACAGTCAGTCCTTGGCTACATCCCCTAAAAGACACAGCTCTTGTTTTACTGGCTTGGAAGGCATTTTGTTTAGTCTTGTGTGAGCGAAGAGAAGATGGACCATTCCTCGCATCTCAAAAAAGTTTTGTTTTGTTAATTTTAAATTATTTTAAATTCATTTATTTTTCAATTATTAATTCTGCACTTGAGAGCTTGGGGAGTCAGAGCTGTGCACAGAATATGTCCACCACCCCCTACAGAAAAAAAAAATCTACTTTTATTTTGAAGATGTCCAAATCATTATGGGATAAGCATCTCGGATGTTGTTAATTTATTTTTAAAAGTAGTTTTGACAAAAAAAAGAAAAAAAATGGTCAAAGGTTTTGAAACATAAAAAACCTGAGAAAATAAGGTTATTTTTCATATTATCTCTTTATAGTTATACTTTATTCCCTGCTGACTAAGCCACACAGAGACCTCTTCCATGAAATGCATGTTATCTTTGAAAGGTGTTTAATAGTTTCAGCTCTGCACAGCTGTTCCACTTTTTCTCCAACCTTGATTGATTCAAACCGGATCTGATCTCCAAACTGGGCTGATGTATCACTCAAGAGTTTTGCATATGCTTGTTGGCTAGTTTGCTAGATTTTCTCCTTTAGCATATTTTACCTTCTACATTTTCATCTTTATAACAAAACTTACACAGTCAGCACAGTGTTGTGTGCTGTTGGGGACCTTCATTGCTCACTTTAAATAAATAAGCATTTAGCATCTAATTTTTTTTTTTAGTCTTCATTTTGTGTTTTGGATAAAGAAAATAAGCAATTTCTCTCTAATTTATAAACCTCAGTTAAGACAGGGCTTTAGAGCTTGAATTTGAGATTCTGCCACAATTCCAATATTAAAATAAGATCTTAAAACTGTTTCTTAAATATATAAAATCCAGGAAAATTAAAGAATTAGATACACCCATATTTAAAATTGAAGTTGTTGGCTTTTTGATGTGATTCATTGAACAGAATATGATATCAGCTGAAGCTTTTAGAATATTTAGGCAAAATCTTTTTTGTGTGCCAAACAACAAGGGTTTCCTCACTGAAAAAATACAGATTGCAGTATAAAAAAATATGGCACATATATAATTGGTATAAAATGATATAAGAAAAATATTTCAAGTTCCCTACCTTTTCCCACCACTGTCTAAAGAAATGTTATTTATTAAAATAATATTAATGGTGAAAAGTACCTCTAATTTTATATACCAATTTGAACAAATAAATTGTTTTAATCTGCTGTATGAAAAAAAAATATTTATAACTACAAAAATAGCGAGAGAAGTTAATTGCTTTTAAGTTGTTGTTTATGTTTATATTGTCAGTGATAATAAATAGCCAAGATGAAATTAGAGATGCACTTCACTGGAAAAAAAATAATGAGAAAATAAAAATATGAAAAAATATATACCAAATATATACATATATATATCATGTAATATAAATATATATATGCAAAACTAATGCTAATTTCAAAATGCAAGCAATGATTATGATGAATTTTGTTATTAGGCAGAAACAAAATATTAATGTACAGAGGGCATAATGTAAATGGTAAAGAATGCTAAGACAGAAGAAATTAAGCTCCTTCAGTATTTTAGAGAGGCTTAATTTTTTCAACTCAGCATTTTTAGTGGTGAAGTTATTCTCTGTATGACTTTCTCAGAGCAATTAAAACACAATTCTAAAGTGTGCTCTCTTTACTACCTGTAGCTCATAATAAATTAAAGGGAGGTACTATTATTCTGTTTCATTTTGTGTTAAGTGTATATATTGGCTCTATGAACATTGCAGGGAAATGTGACTAATGCTTTATTTTTTTCCCTTCCAATACTGTTGTGTGAGCTGTAGGAGTGAAACATTTCATTGGTTATATGCCACCTCCTTGGAACACCTTGGTTGTGAAGATATTTCATCTTGATTTAGCTTTTAAATAGAGTATGAAACCTTACTTTCTTCATGTAGCTGTCCGTTAACTTGATTTTATAGATGTTACTTCAAGGTGTATTGCTTTGGTTTGATCAGTTTTATGATGTTAGGATGCTTTGCACTAGAAGTACAGTAAAAAAGCTGATGGTATTCAACAATGTATGGGCCAAAGAAGAGGAAAAGCACACAGAACATTATGCTATTTTTTGAGTACTCAGTCCTAGAAATGAACATAAAAACTACATGACTACCAGACCAAATATTACACACAGGTTTGTTTGGTTTTTTTTAAATCGTTCTGCTCTTATTATTTTCTAGCTTCAGTCCCGAAGAAACAAATTCATTATATCCTTTGAAAAGGATACTCAGTTTCAGATTTTCAATCACTTGTGAATATTACAAATAGAAACCATGCTTATTTTTTTTAAATGCTTTTAATTTAAAAACTTTTAATCCAAACAAAAAATACTTTTTCAGTTTTCTTTCAGTCTTCTTTCTATTCAGGGAAATAAATATAGATACCATCTCATGAAAAAGCACACTACAGAGAAGTCTGAAGGTGAAAGGAAAGAAAAAGCAATGTTTTTTTCCCAGGGTTTTTTGTGTTTGTGTGTTTGTTGTTATGTTTCAGCATTATAAAAAATAGTAAAACATACATTATTTATAAGTTTAAAAATAAATTAGATTTATTTCTAGTCAGTTAATAATAGTTCCCTTTTTTCATACCTCACACACACATGGTCTTCAGAGAAAATCAGGGAAATTAAATTCACTAACTAAATTAATTCACTAATATATGTATACCTGAATGCTGCTTCATCATATGTAGTGTGAGGTATAATAACTGGCATATAATAGTCAATTTCAACAATCGTATCACTGCTTTATGTGTAACTCTCATAAAACCAAGGATACAAATAGCTATCTCTGCTATAAGTGCAAATTGCAGCAAATACAAGACTGTAGAGCCTAGCATTGTCAAAACAGTTTCAAACTTAGTTTGTAGCTTGACAAAGTGCTGCAACATTTTTATGAATAAGAAAAAATTCCGAAGCATGAAGACTTAGCCATTAGGTTCTATAATTAATGATACCATGCTATGTACTATATAATCTTTTTGGTGTTTACAAATTCAAAGAGTACATTTGAGATTAAAAAAAGACAGTTAGGCAAGGAACTTTTGTTTTTACAGTTCAGATGAAATGGCTAGTATGCATACTAATGGACTAATTTACATTGTCTGTAGTAATGAAATCAGAAAATAAATAATCTCAGTCTTCTCAGTTTAGACAGGGAAAATCTCATGAGCCTTTGTGTTTGATTTTCAGCACTTCTTCGTTTGTTTGCAGATACAGAACCTTGAAATAGGGCATTCTCTATTTCTCTGCATCTTTTTTTTTTTTTTTTTTTTTTAATAATTAAAGCAACCTTGCAAAACAGTTGGTACCACATTAATACTGGATCTTTTCCCCGATTACCTTGTAAATAGTTTTCATGCTGTTATTAAACTGTTCACAATAAAGAACAGAATTAATCATGTGTGTGCACATCTATATACATCATTATTAAAATATTGTTCAGCATGCCTAGATTTAAAATCTTCTCAGTGTTTCATATATACACAGTAAAATGTTATTCCTGCACAAAAGTTTTTGCAAGTTTTACTCAATACATTAAAGAAACAAAAGAGATAATATGGTGGATTAGTAATAAGTCTATTGCCTTCAGAGAATAATTTATTTGCACAGAGAAGTATTTGATAATTCTTATAAAGGAGCAACTCACCTTGCCAACAGCATCATCATGAAGAGACCTTTATTTTCTCTTACATCTCATAGATGTATTCTTCACAGACTGGTTAATAAGGTTAAGATTAATTATTTATTCATTCTGACTGTGTGAGAATAACCCAAACTGTATAAATTACACACAGGCAAGGATATTCAAACCATAATCAAGAGAGATTTCAAACAATGAGGAAAACTTTGAAGTGTACTTTCAATATACTTATTATGTGAAAAAAATATATATAATTTAGATATATCATTTGAACTAATAAGATATTTTATAGACTTTAAAATGAATGCATTGTTTATATAAAACATGACCAACCCATGTGAATATGGAATTACATGTTCAAATCTAGGAAATACAACCATTGTGTAGAAGAGCTATGGTTGTGAAGGACTGGTCCACTGGTTTTAACAAAAGGATGTTTTGAAAACCAGTCATCATAATTGCTTATTATTTTTCATTCACAGAATATGATCGGTCATATTATTAAGATTTTATGATTTATTCTAAGACTAAAGCAAACAATGTCCTTGTAAAATGAATCCATTGCATTGTTTGGAGTTCCAGATATGTTAATAAACATTTTTTGTTGTTGTTTTAAAGATTCATGTATAACTCAGGAAGGTTAATAAATAGAATTGCCTATATTATTAAGTAGCAGTCAATAAGTTTTGATTTGTGTCCTCAATAAGATGTTACTATGTCTATGTTTAATTTTATTTAGTTAGTTCTAAATAGTATGAGAAAAACAAAAGCGGTTATGAGTCAAGCAGTGTAATAAAATAAGATTATTTTAACTGTAAGACAGAAAATCATTTCTCAGTCTTAGTCATAATTTTAGACAGCAAAAATCCAGTACATTTGTATTTCTACTGAAACATGGAGATATATCACCTGGACATTAATTAAGTTTTTGGAGATTCTGTGCTCAAACAAAAGGGAAATGCAAGAAAAGAGGTTGAATGTTAGATCTGAGCCAACTCTAGTTCATATGCAGAGATGTGAACATAAGGTGTTTTATTGATTCTCTGTTTAAAACCACACCCTAAGTTAGAAAAGCAACGTTTCTTCATGAAGGAGCAATTCCTTGGGATGGTTACATTGTTCTTCAGACAGGAAAATAGGTTTCTCATCTGACTAATATACCTTAAAATTGCACAATGAAAGAATGCTTTGAAAAGGCTTTTATTGGAAGGAAGATCAGGAAGTGGAAAGCATGAAAGAGTGAAGGAACTGGCTTATACCACTATAACTAGCATTTGTGAAGCCAATGTTATTTGGTTGTGGTGGTTTTTTTCTCCTTTATGATCATATATACACAAAAAATTGGCACTAAATCTTTCAGATTCAGGAATAAGGATAGATTTACTTAACTACATTTGCTTGAGATGAGAAGCTACTGCCCTTCAGTATTTCCACACAACTTTCATGCTCTTTAACTTCCTGTAAGAACAGGAAACACAATTAATCTGAAAATGTAGTACATGCTTGAAATACCTTCCAGATTGCCAACAGAATCTGCCAGTTTGCAGATGCACTGATTGCATACATAGAGTAGTAGCCAAATATTCTGCCAAACAGTCCCAAAACTACAGAGTTGATGTTTTAATGTAAAAAAATAATACTTTTCCCCTCTAGATAAAGTGTCATAAAAGACCATCTGTGCTGCCTGTAAATTTAGTCATAAATCTTTGCTGTATTTATCAGGCATTTGTTTTTCAAAATAGCTAATTCTCATCTCAGATTTAGCTGCACACTAATTTCATTGCTTCTTTCTTGCAAAAAGTCTGATAAAACAGCTTCTCACAAAAAGGGTTTGGCACTTACCTAAAACAAAATAAAATAGGTTCATCTCCTTGCATGGAATTAGTTTTCTTAATAGGACTAGAACTTAGAAACATTAAATACAGTTATTTTAAAAAATTCTATTCATATAACAGACACTATTAAAAGGCCTGTGGGAAGTAACATGACAAAGTTCACAGTGAAATTAATATTAAAACTAATATAAATCTGAGGGTAAAACAAAAGAAGTAATGGATACATTGAATGGAAGGAACATAACAACATTACTAAGCCTGAGCATCATCTGTCCTTTTTTTTTTTTAAATTTCTGTTGAAGGTGCTACGTGAGATTCATGCAGTCTAGATGACAGAAAGTACATATGGAATTACTGTAATTTAGAGCATTGGTCATATGTAACAAATTTCATACATCATTTTTGTGTAACTGAGGTACTTAGTTCTCAGGAAAAACTGATGCCTCATTGTAGCAGAAGCTATGAAGATAAACAGTAAAAAGCTTTTTTCCCCTCAAATATTTTGCAAGATATTAAAGGAAGTGTACTTCTTATTTCTCTGTTATATTTCAGGAAAAAAAATACCCCGTAGTTTTGAAGACCAGAGCTAGGAAACTCATGAGAAAAATAAAAAAAACACACTAGATTTTTTCCTTCTAGAATGTTGCTAATATTTTGCACTTAAGTATGTTTCACTTACTAAAAAAGATGGAATAACTTCAAGAGAATGACGAGAGAAATGCCCTAATCCAGTGTCATCAAGAATGCCAGTTTAATCTTTTATCTTACATTCAGCCTAACACTAATTTTAATTAAGAAAAAAAAAAACAAAAAACTTCTATACATTTCTTTTGAAACAACAGGTTTTTCTTGAAACCAATACTGTGGTGAACTAACATACACAACATCCTTAACTTCTGCCTCAAAACTACAGGTTCTGGAGTCAAAGCCAAATGTAGAATCACTGCATGGCTGATGTTGGAAGGAACTTTTGGAGATCGTCTAGTCCAAACCCTTCTCTCAGCAGGATCACCTAGAGCGGATAGCTCAGGGCTGTGTATAGACACGCTTTGAATGTTTCCAAGGATGCAGATCCTACAATCTCTCTGGACAACCTGCTTCGCTATTTATTTCTATTTGCCAAGCTGAGTAGTCTCAGCTTTCAGACTCTCCTCATATAATAGAATCATAGGATCAAAGAATGATTTGGATTGGAAAGGACCTGAAACATCATCTAATGCTAATCTACCTACGTAGGCAAGGACGCCTCCCACTAATCCTTTAACATGTGACACTCGGCTGGGTGGAAGTGTCGATCTGCTTGAGGGTAGGAAGGCTCTGCAGAAGGATCCAGAGAGGCTTGACCATTGGGTCAAGCCCAACACCATGAGTTTCAGTAAGGCCAAATGTTGGGTCCCACACTTAGTCCACAATAACACCTGGCAACGCTACAGGCTTGGGGGGGAATGGCTGGAGAGCTGCCCGGCAGAGAGGGACCTGGAAGGGCTGACTGACAGCCAACTGAACATGAGCCAGCAGTGTGCCCAGGTGGCCAGGAAGGCCAATGGCATCCTGGCCTGCATCAGGAATAGTGTGACCAGCAGGACCAGGGAGGTTATCCTGCCCCTCTACTTGGCCTTGGTGAGGCAGCCCCCCTAACACTGCATGCAATTTTTGGTGCCACAGTATAAGAAGGACATTGAGGTGCTAGAGAGGGTGCAGAAAAGGGCAGCTGAGCTGATTAGGGGTCTTATGAGGAAAGGCTGAGGGAGCTGGGGCTGTTCAGCCTGGAGAAGAGGAGGCTGAGGGGAGACCTCATCACCCTCTACAATTACCTGAGAGGAGGCTGTAATGAGGCCTGTGTTGGCCTCTTCTCCCTGGTGATCTGCGATAGGACAAGACCAAACAGGGTCAAGCTGCACCAGGGGAGGTTCAGGCTGAATATTAGAAAAGATTTTTTCACAGAAAGAGTGGTGAGGCATTGGAACAGGCTGCCCAGGGAGGTGGTGGAGGCATCATCTCTGGAGATGTTCAAAAAAGGGGTAGGCATGGTTTAGTGGTTTGGGGCTGTAGGTTGGATGATTGGACTTGATAATCTTGAAGGTCTTTTCTAAGCTTGACAATTCTATGATTCAATGATTCTTTGTCCATCATTGAACTTGCTCCAGTAAGTCCATGTATCTCTTATTTGGAAGAGCCCGCACTGGACACAGCACTCCAGGTAGGGTTTCACCAGTCCTGCACAGATGGGCAGAAATCACCTCCTTTTGCCTGCTGCCAGTGCTCTGTCTGATGAAGCCCAGGAGATTATTGGCTTGTCATTGCTGACTTTTGGCTATCATTACTGTGAGGGCACACTGCAAGCCGATGTTCATCTTGGTGCTCTCTAGGATCCCTATGTCCTCTTTTACAAAGCTGCCATTTAGCCAGTCAGTTATCACCCTGAAATAGTGGATGTGGTTATTCCTACCCAGATGCAGGACTTGGAATTTCATTTCTCTGAACTTGCTGAAATTCGTATTGGCCCATTTCTCCAGCCTGTCAGGATGTCTGTGAATGGCAGCACAACTTTCTGATCTGTCGATCACTTATCCCAGTTTTGTATCAGCCGCAAACTTGCTGAATATGCACTCTTCCTCAGGTAATTAATGGAACTGTTAAATATTATTGGTCCCAGTGTTAATTTCTGAGATACATCACTACTGATTAGCTTCTGGCTAGACTGTGTTGTTCATCAGAAATACTTGAGCCCAGCAGTTCAGTTTGTTTTCAATCCACTCTGCACAATAACTTATTTAGCCTGTATTTAATCTTAGAATTATAGAATCATAGAATGCCAGGTTGGAAAAGACCTCAAGGATCATCTGGTTCAAACTTTCTAGATAATACTATAGTTTATGTGAGATGACTCAGCACCCTATCAAGCTGAGACTTAAAATTGTCCAATGTGGGGGAATCTACCAATTCCTTTGGGAGACTATTCCAATGTTTTACTGTTCTCACGGTGAAAAATTTACGTCTTCAGTCCAATTAGAATCTTGATGAGTTATGTGAAAAGCTGTAAAGATTATTATGGGTAGATTATGTTCACTGAAATTTGGATATCTGCATCTAACATTCTCGCCTCAGAGTCCCACTACAATCGGTAAAGATTCAGTCAATAACATTTCAGGAATGACTAATGTCACCCTAAAGTGGGCATTAAAAAAAGATCGGATAAATACTGTGTTGAATAATGTCCATTTTCTGCAGTTAACAAGTAAAGGAACTACAAAATATGTAGACTTCATATATAGACATAAGAATTCCAGATATCTAAAGCAAAGTATCACAAATCCATTAAAAAAAAAAAAAAAAAAAAAAAAGGAAAGGAACAGAAAATGCAAATTGTAAGACAGACAACAATAGGAACTCAGTGTCTGAAATATTTTAGGCATTGCAGGTTGTAGCAGTTTATACAAACCCTTTCTAGTGATCCTAAAGAGCAACTACTGTTATTGTTCACAGTGAACCTGAGTCAGGATAAAGGTAGTCATGGCTTCCAATTATTTCAAATATGACTTCAAGGTAGCAAGCAGCATAGATTTTTTTTTTTTTTTACCCAGTGAAAACTGGAACTTTTAAAATGTTGTCTGATTTGCAGTCATTTAAAGTCTTTGTTTTGAGCTTTCCCCAGGCCAAAAAACCCCACAAAAAACCCCACCAAAACAACAAAAAACCCTACACCAAATTAAAAATTCATTTTCTTGTTAATTTGCATGTTTATATGAAAAATAAAAATCTAATGTAGTAAGGACTTCATACTAAGTGGTAAAGTCAATCAATGGATAAGAGTTTGCAATAGCCTGGGATCTGGCCCCATGCTTTGACTTTGACTTTGCATTTTAAATTAAGTTAAAGTATTAATTTAAATGATGAAGAAGAGAAGATTTGCAGACTTAAGCAATCATTATCAGCCACAACATATTTTGAAAGATTGACAATGCCATCAGCCATCCCTTGTGCAAAGTATATTATTAATTATCATTATTATTATTCAGTAAGACACTTCCAGGTTGCTCTATTGTGAGTGTATTCTTTGACCTAGGACATAACTTCTAAATCTGTAAGTCAGTATGAGGGAAGATGTGCACTTACAGCTTGGTTGAGATGTATAAGTAGCTGTTTGTGCATGACTCTGAAAGCTTAATCAGTTTCAGTAAATCTCTTGCATTCAATTATGGGTCAGTACGTGCTGTTTCTGTTGACCTCCTTGTTGGAGAAAGCTATTGAAGTAGGCACACTTGTGCAGTTCACAGTACTATATTATAAGGAGTTAGAGTGAAGTCTGTGGGAAAATGAAAGAGAAATGGGCAAGTTATCTAGATAATTCAAGACCTAAACAAGATAATTTTATATAGTAAATTGTAATTATGCTGTAGAGAAGAAAAATGCTATATATGCACTAATTGCTTAAATCAGTTGTATGCTGTACGTAACTTCCCTGACTTTGAAAAGGAGGTTGATTCCTCCAATGGAAAGTATTTGCTACAGTGAGTTGAAGCTTTACTTCAGACAAACTTGCTGGACCTCCTGCTGTGTCTGAAGATCAGGTGTCAACAGGAAAGGATGGATTCACAAAATATGCATGCACACTGCTAAAGCAGTAGATATAAGCACATGCTCTACTTTCAAAGCTGTGTGGAGAGCAGACCACCACCATGCAAATCAACATGATATTGACAGGTATAAGTTTCCAGTCAGCAATCCATTGGTTAATGTAAACATCCCCAAGAATAAGCAAAGGGATTATCTAGCATTATTGAAAATATCTGCAAGAAACTGAGGTCAAGGGTTGCAGAATAGAAATTTTATTAAGAAAAAGTAAATAACTCATGACAAAGTAGAAATAAGTAAGAATGTAGAGCTGTAACTATTCTGTAACTGCAGAATTTTAAAAGGAATCACAGTAGACGGACCAGAATAAAATCTGTTAGTGACTACATTTGATACATGAAAAAAATAACTAAGAAAGAGAACTGGGAGTAAATCTGAGCTAATGGACTAGACCCACTTACTGAGTTCTTTGGAAGGGATTCAAAGTATGATGTAGCACAATAAAAAAGCATCAATTAAGACAATGTTAAAAAGACCACACAACTCCATTCTAAGGTCTGCTACCATGAATAGCATGTCATGAAGGAGGATTGGATTCTTCTTTAGCACATGGTTTGCACAGGTTAAATTTCATTACAGCTTCTTAGCAGAATGCCAAGCATCTTCAGACACATCAGCACCTTTACCGATATTATTATGAATTTATTTTAAACCTTTATGAACACAGAAAATAAGACACTGCTCAGGCAGTTTGAAGTCACAGGCACTAGCAATGTTGCAAGCCTTAGGTTTATGTTATTATGCCTTAATACATTCACATATTTTAAAACAAACAGAAAACTCAGCAACAAAATTTCAACAAAATAATTGAAAATAGAATATTTCATTAAAATATAAGTGGATGGACTATTGCTCCCTAATATGCCTTCAAAAGCTTGAAAGATTTTGTCCACCACTTTTATCTCATTGGATGAAGACAAAAAATAATAATTTCCACAGTTCACAATTTTTCATATTAATTTTACAGAATAATGCTTCTAGGATATAGTGTTTACTTTGCTTCCCAGTTAATTTATATTGTTAACATAAGAGTTCCTTTCCAAAATACCAGCATGTGTTCCTGTTGTAAATGTGATTCTAAATGTCATACAATATTAAGGTATGGAAACTATGAAATTTACCCGCTTTTTCCTGATAAGAGTATGAAGGCCACAGTAGTTGTTTTGGTTTTTTTTCTTGCCAGCAAAAGTGGTGCATACAATAAATAGAGGCTACTTCTGCATGTTATCAAAAAAGTATACAGTTAGAAATTTTAAGTAGGTACCTTATACATGAACTATGGCATAATTAATTTAATTAATTGTTGTGGAAATTAACTGTGTGAGAAAAAATATTATTTCAAAACCCTGATAGAAGTCATTCTCCTGTTGCATGGTAGGATTAGCTACTAGTAGACAACTACAAGACCCAGTAGATAACTACAGAGCTGAGGAAGTTATCTTTTTCCTTTTTTTTTTTTTCCTCCCCAGAGTTACTATACCCATGTGCAAATAATTTTGAATATTCTAATAAGTATCCTCTGGATATTTCATTCACTGAAGCAGAGAATGAACTGGCTATAATAATGTGCTTGTAAATAAGGTAATCTTCTACATATACCACATGTTTGAAAAGCAAGGAATTTCCAGCTTTTTACAAACAAAATAAACCTTTGAAGAGATGTTGGTGACATCTGTTTACCTAACACTTTTTTTAAGATACCCTGAATGTTAGATTCAGTCAGGAAATTGTATGCAATGGGGAAACCATATCCAGATTTTCAAAGTGTGACTGCTCACTAGCTAGGTATTTCATTCTCAGTTATATCAGTGCAGGTCACATACTTCAATTTTAGTAGTTGAATATTAATTCCTACCTGAATGCATGAACAGAGACTTCTGAATTTCACAGGACATTCATCTCAAAGGTGGAAGATGATGCTTTTATCTCAATCTCTGATATTCTACTGGAAGATACTGGCCTTGATTTGCAGCCAGGAATTTTTAGTAGCCCTTTTTCAGAAATGGTAATGAAATAGCAAATTTCTGAAAAAGAATTATTTTTTTTATTTTTTTTAATTTTTTTTTAATATATACTTTTCAAGTAGCTATAAAATAGCAGATGGAGTAACCTGCTGACCCAGCAACTGAACCATCTGCAGTTTCAAAATACTTCTCTGGGTATAGGCTTGTGAGCACAGGAAGTACCCCATTTCTTCTAGAAAACAGGACCATTGAAGAATGACTGGGATACCTCTAGCAAGATGTGTAGGCACTCTGGACATCACCATACTTGGAATTTGAGTTCTAATAAATGTCCTGTTTAGAAAGCTAAGAAATTAGAGTAGCCAAGCTCTTAATCTCCCAATCTCCCATTCAGTTGTAGAACGTCTGTTGGTTAGTCCTGGATCCTGTAAACTCTCTCTGCTTCTGTTTGTATGAGAACACAAGCTAAAATAGCAAATTTAAGACTTTAGAAATTCAGCTAGCTCTTGCTGATGTTTTAATCAAAGCATTAGGTTCTATACAACTTTGGTTGCTCCAGATCAAAACCAAGTCTTTTTTATCTACTGTGTTTAGCTACTTTTTGTCTGGAAAAGCATCAAGGGCAATTGAAAAGCCTGACAAAGACATTCTAAGAGTAAAGGCTCCCTGGAAAAAAAACCCACAAAACCAAACACAACAAACCCCCCTCCACCCAAAATAAAACAAAAAACCAAAACAAAACCAAAAAAAAAGAGCACATGCAAACAAAAAGTTTGGAGGTGATTTTTAAGAATTAATTTTTAAAAAAATTAACTTCAATGCAGTATTGTCATCCTCAAAATTCTCTCTCAGATGCAACCTAACTTTGGAAGGTCAAAAAATTCCTAAAAGAGCTACAATTTCCCAGGCAATTGCATTTCCACTGCTATTACATGACGGCTAAATATCTGAATATATTCAGGTGTAAGAAACAGAAACAGTTATCCAGAATGTATATCTACTTATGGAATTTTAAACTCTGAAATCCCACAAAGATTCTTTGCCTGATTATAGGAAAGTGTGCAAGCATTTCAGTTCAACTCCTAATGCAGACATGTCACTCACACAATTGACATTATCTGACAGATTTGTTGGCAATTTGACACATACCACTAAAAGTGATCATTCCAGCTCGTGGTTCAGGCTTATCAGAAGGGAAATCTCTTCACAGCTTTGACTGAGCTCATCTGAGCTCTGACTGTTCTAGGGACATCTGAGAAAGTACACTTCAAGGTTATAAATACAGACACATATCTTAAAAGATCTACAATGGGAATTAGAGTGCATATATAAGATATCAATAAAATTTGATTACATCAAATAATATAAACAGCATACACCTTGAAATTATATCACTTCTATTTTGCTGGTTAATAAAATTGTTCATATATCAATATTTTTATTTGCCTCTACTTTGTGATGTTAGATAAATTGATTCTTTATTCAAGTGCACAGTACCATGACACATCAAACCTAGTTTTGACATTTTTAGAAAGAGTAATGTGGGTTCCTGGCTTGGATATATTGCATCTTTCATGCTTATTTAGGGCAAGGCAGCATGTGCAAATTGTTGCTCTACATTCACCTTTCACTTCTTGTGTTACAAATATTACAGGAGACAGATATTTTCACACATTAATTAGCAATTAACAACCTCATAAATAAAGTCAATTCATAAAGACTTGTCTTATTAAAATGCAAACTATTATTCCAGATGACTTTTAAATAAGAAATAAACAGAAATGCTGAAGTCTGACTACTAACCATGCAAAAGCATCTTCAAAAACAATTTGTTGAATATTAATGAACTGAAAATGTCATTTCTGGTCCAATTAGTAAAAGTAATTAGTTTTGTTTTTTTTTAATTATTGAGGAAGTGGAATTTTAATAAGGTCAATTTTACAATTACAGTTTTGGAAAAAATCTTAATTGTATTGTCATCATCTTATATAAAAATGGAATCAACTCAGTAGCATCTGTTGAATTCAGTGTAAATAAAGACAAAAAGTATGGTGTTAATTCAGTAGGAAGTGACATTTTAATGAGATGAAGTTTGTTTTTAAAGATGAAAAATAAAAAGTTTTTAGTTATGTAAGTACTAATTATAGTAAATGTCACTGATGCCATTACATTGATAATTTCTATGAATTATTAAAAGTGCTAACATTAAACTTTTTCTTTTAAAATATTTACTATGTAACTGCTAAGTTTACTGAAATGAAAATAATTACATCTTAACTTGAAGAGAGATTTTTTTTTTTTTTGTAGTAATAATATATATTCTACCTGCAGTTTTATAGAAGGGATCAATCCTTTGCTATAAAAACATAATTTAGATTGTATTATAATTGGAGATTTTAAAACTTCAGGGTCAATATTTTTATGCATATGGTTATTTGGTGGTTTAATTTGAGAATATATCTCCTTCCTGAGTTCTATGATGAAACCTGAAATGTTAAAGTAATTTTACCCTTTACACAATGTGAAGTTTATTGAACAGATTAAAACTTCAATCTTACAAGAAGCTAGACTAGTTGCAACTAGCATTGTCATCACAAGCTAAATTTTCCTGTGTACAATGTCTGCTTTCACAAGCTAGCAAATGCATACAAACTATTATATATACAAACAGAAATATAGGTCCACATATTTTTTGTATTGTTTGTAACTGATTGTTCTGTTAAATGAATAAATGCATAATTAATGAAAAAATCATCAAGTCATTAAATCTATGTAATATGTTACATTATTATAAAAAAAATAAGAAAGGAAACAACTTCAAAATTGTATGACATTTTATTAAATACAATCTCTGGATGTCTCCAATTTAAATGCGGAAGAAAAAAATCCTATAATCCACATATAGAATTATTTTTTTTATAAAGTTATTTTTTTTAATATGCAATACAGTTGCAGGTTCTTAGCAGGTAATAACTTGGAAATGGGAATGTTATGGAAAATTAAATAGTGATATATTGACCAATAAATCTTTCTGATAAAAAGTAGAATAAAATTTAAATGTTTCTGGCTATTACATCTATAAACAACATTTCTTCAAATCATTATACCTCTTCATAGACAAAATTGTTTAGAAAAGTCCCAAAATGTTGGTATCACTGAACCATTTTACTGGACAAAACCACATTTTCTTATTTTATTCCCAGTAGTTTTAGCAAAATGTGTTGTTTGGGTTGTGGGTTTGTTTGGGGATTTTTGTTGTTGTTTTTTTTTAAACATACACAAAGACTTCTGTCATATATTCCAGTAGTCTTCTTTGGACTATACTAACTTAGGTCCATAATCTTTTCTCACACTCCATGTGTTTTAGACTTGTAAATCGTTATTATTTATTTGAGACTCTGACTAGTCAAATTGAAAATCTTTTTTTAATGTTAAATTGTCTAGAACAATGTCTTGCCTGGGACCTTTAGGTTGATAAATAAGTTTGTTGTTTTTTTTTTTAAACTAGATTGTTGTCCTTGCATTACTTTTAGTAGCAATTATTAATTTGCATGCTATTTATTCCAGGAGCTTCTTTAATTTTCAGTATGATTGTAATCACCAGTGGTGTATTCTGAAGTTCTTATCACCTTTCCGTTTTTTATATTATCCTTTCTTCCACATTTCTAATTTAAATACTGAGTTTACCTGGCCCAAAACCAGTCACTGTAGAAATACATCTTTCATATCCTATAACTGCTGCTTACACTTTTAATAGGGGTTTCTCAGTTAATTACATGTCTCTTTTGTATCATCTAGACTCTATTTTAGTTGTTTGTTTATGGAAGTGTCAAAGAAGAAAGTAACATAAGACTTGTTATCTCAGAAAATATATTACATTCACCCCTTATCTTTCTTTCAGACAAAAAAAATAAAATAAAATTGGAATTTTTTTTTTGCTTTTATGATTCTAGATAAGCAAAACCATCCATCTTACTGAAATAAATAACTACTAGGTCACAAACTAATAGGTCAATATTTCTCTTTAATAAATAAAGGAAATAGATTGAGAAACAAGTCTCAGAATCAGTAGCACATAATCCCAGGATTATGTGCAACATGTGCCTTGCAAAAATAGCATTTTAATTAAAGATATGTAAATAGTAAATTAACCAAAATAATTTTCTAGTCTGTGTGTGTGTGTGCGCATCTAATATCCAAGCAGAGCACTGAAGAATGAGCAAGGCTTCAAAAATGTCAATAAACACAGAAAATTACGTCCAATGGAACCATCATCATTCTATCTCTGGCAGAAGACTTGTGATGCTGATGACTCCCTTGAATATCTCCCCATAAACAGAGTGAAGGCACCACCTCCACACACCATATTTAGGTGTCAGAAGGTCAGTGGAAAGATCATAGAATCACAGAATAAAAGGTTGGAAGGGACGTCAAGGATCATCTGGTCCAATAAGCATGACATTCAAGAAAGGGGTAGATGGTAGATTGTTCGCCCATTTATTATTTTAACTGTATATTATTTAAACAATTAGTGTCATTGTAACTTTACCAAAATCAATTTGATGTTAAGACTTTACTTATTAGTTTAACAATAAATTCTTGCCTTTACATATATGAACTGTTCTTTTTTGGACCTAGTGAGAGGGCTCTGAAAATCTTGGTGGTCAACAAGTTGAACCATGGTCAGAAGTGCAATGAAAGTTAATCACACACTGGGCATTATTCAGAAAAGGATAGGCAGCAGATTGAGAAAGCAATTGGTTTTCCCCTGTTCGCTGTTCTGGGATCCTCTATGCAGCTTTGGATAGTTTCTGTCCAGTAGAAGAAAAAACTGAGAGACCATCTGGGATATATGATGTATGAGGTGATAATGAGGGAACTGGCTTTATTCAGCCTGGAGAAAAGGCTGCTAACAGGGGATATAAATGTTCTCTTCCACTACCTGAATGGGGCTATAGAAGGTGGAGCCAGACTCTGCAGACACACAGCAGGTCAAAAAACTACAAGCACAAGTTACAGCAAGAGAAGTTGCGACTGCATACTGCTAGATTATGTTTCACAGTTAGAGTGGTTAAGTACTGGAGAGCCAGAAGAGTCTGGTTGCCCAGAAAGTCCGTGTGCCTTCTATCCTTGGACATACTCCAAATTTCATGATACAAGGCCCTGAGCAAATTGATCTAAATGTGAAGTTAACACTGCTTCAAGCACAGGTCTGGATAACCTTCAGATGTATTTCTAATCTAAATCTTTCTGTGATTCTGAGACAAACTTCAGTCAAGTCTGCTATTCAAAATTAGCTGAGCCTTTTTTATCTGTAAGTGTGTTTTGAAGAACTAAATTAATAAACATAAGCTCTGTATGGAACTTAATTTCCCTACATATGCAAATACAAATATATATTACAAATAAAATTCTTTTTTTTTCCAGGAAAAATACTTTTAAAAATTAATAAAAGCAATATATTATACTTTTCAAGATGATATGGGTGTTTGTGATAGATACTAGGTTTTATGGTTGATATATAAATAAAAATATTAATAGAAAGTTGTAGGCTATTCAGAGACTGGGTTATTCTTCTCATGGACATACAAATTACAGCTTTTGGAAATATTTAATTAAAATCGAGGTAAAAGCAGAATTCTTTCTCCTTCAGAAGTACAGGCCCTAGTTATGTTAAACTCAAAGAGTTAAAAAAAACTAGAAGATGCAGGTTCTACTAAAAAATGTCTATCATAGTAGTCATTTATAGCTTTATTTTGGATAGTACAAACACAGAATGGAAGTATCAGAATCCAATCCTTTTAATCCATAGATATCCATTGTATAGCAAGAAAACATTATTAAACATTTTAATTTGCCAGTATGAGGCATGTTGTGTCATACTCAGACTGATCATTATTATTTTTACCTCATGTTTAAACTGGAGACAACAGTGCTTAGTTTTCTCTCTCCAAAGCTTCAAAACATGTAGAATTAATTTCCGTAATTTAAAATCTCACTGTAGACAACTAGAGCTTTTCCAATCTAGCTGATTTTTCTAAAAGTCTTAGGAGATATTTCTGTCTTGCAAAATAATACTGTGATTGAAGAAAGCTAGTGCAGAAGACCACATAGTTTTGCATACTAATGATAAACTTTTGTGCAGCCAGTGTTTGAACTCAAATAGTCTACAAATGCTAGTGATGTTTTAAAATATAAAAATTTACATTATTATGAAAGTGCTGATCTGTTTGTGACAGGTTGGCAAGGTATTTGTAATCTGTGATGTTACATTAATCATCATAAATTATTATGTAAAGTGCACAAAAAGAAATTGTGGAAATTGCTGGAAAATCAGTAATCAAGTGAACAAGCAAACAACAAAAAACCCAACTATAAAGCAAACTAATATAAAGGCAAAAAGCAAACAAACAAAATAATCTCACTCCTCTCACCGACCTCCAAGAGAACAGTTTCCTTGTCATTTAAGTGTCTCTATGCCAAAAAAAAAGCTTGAATCTTTAGTGTTCTGGACACATTGATTAAATACAGCGTCATCCAGTCCTTTAAAATGAGCTGCATATCTAGAAAAATAAAGAAATTTTGAGAGTGCTCCAACATTTTTGTATTAAGCATTTTTTAAGAAACTATTACTAATAGTCACTTGCACATTAATCTTCACTGTTTCGTGATCCATGGCGATTTCCCACATGCTACCAAGTAATGGCACTAATGAACTACTGTGGGAACGTGTTATTATCCAGCTGTTCTGTTTTCAAAGTATTATAATGCACAGCAGACAATCTCCAAAACTAGTGGTTGCATTCC
>NW_009953507.1:2155266-2157241 GCF_000747805.2 Chaetura pelagica | reverse complement strand
TATTGTTTTCAGCTTGCAAAAGATGTATTATTTAGGCGATTACTTAAAGATAATATCCAGGGAAAAGAATTGTTTATCTTCTGGAGATGATGGCAATGGCTAAAAGAAAACCAGTCAGAAAGAAAAGCAATACCAAACAAAGAAAAGCAAAGCCTAATTTGTAGATAAAAGTATAACTTATGAATTTTTTTTATTGTAGTCAGGCTTTAGAAAATATTTTCAGTAATACTATTATAATTCTAGGAAGATTTTTCTAATTTCTCCCTATTTTCAGACTGGGTTTTTTGGTTTTGTTTTTATTTTTCCTAAGCGGCTAATAGTTTTTCACATATGCTGATGCAGATTTTAGCAAAGGTCTGTTGTTTTACAGTGTTGCATAAAATGTTTTTTAATGTCCAAAGGTTTTCTTTGATTAAGACTAAGGTTGGGTGGGTTTTTTTAAGATTTACTTAGGTATAGATGAGAAAGAATATATGGGGGTAAAATTACTTCCAGCAATACATACTCATAATTCACCAAAGATATTAAATATGTGATCTTTAATGTTGTAGGAGTGGAGTTAGGGGGACAAATAATAAAAATGTTATTGCTTTACCTCATCCAAAGAAGAGCAAAGAAGTCTGTGAGGGGTCTGGAACACAAGTCTTACGAAGAGCAGCTAAAGAAACTGGGATTTTTTAGTATCAAGACAAAGAGGCTGTGGGGAGACCTTATTGCTTTCTACCACTACATGAAAGGAGGCTGTAGTGAGGTGAAAGACAGTCTCTTATCCTTACTAACAACTGATAGAACAAGAGGAAAGGGCCTCAAATTGTGCTGGCAGGGGTTTAGGTTGGATATTAGGAAAGATTTCTTCCCTGAAAGGGTTGTCAGGCACTGGAACAATTTACCCAGGGAAGTGTTTGGATCGCTATCACTGGAGGCGCTTAAAAGATTTATAACTGTTGTGCTCAGGGACATGGTTTAGTGGTGGACTTGGCAATGTTAGATTCATGGTTGGACTCAATGGTCTTAAAGGTCTTTTCCAATCTAAATGATTGTATGACCCCATGATTTTATAAGAAGTCCACGCATTTTCCAAATAGTAAAAAACATAATTCACATTGCCATGCTTTTCACATATAGTATTTTCAAATAATTGGCATAACCAACCAACTTGCCTCAAATGTAGTAATGGTGTAGTAATCCAAAAAGCCTGAACATGCATACATGCTAGTTCAAATAATTACTTGCAAGTCAAGGTGGTTAGTGTTACTTTAGGATAACTCATTATATCAGTGTGGCTGACAGAAGAGTAGCACTGACATGCTTTGCTGAAAAAAAAGATTTTGTTTCTATGCTCAGTGTTAAACGCAGGTACTAGACATGAAAAACTAAAAGGTGGTTCTGGAAAGAACATATAAACCCTGACAATCTTACATACCTCGTTCAGTCAGACATAGGCATTTCGTAGTGTTTATAAATGTCTGGCTGTCTTTGTTATAATGAATCATATAATTTATAAATTCCAAAAGCATTGAAGTTAATGGCTGAAATTTCCTAGAGGATTTTTGTGACATGAGATTACTTTATTTTTGGGGACTTGCTTTTCTTTGAGCTATGTAGTATAAAATAATTAATAGTAATTAATAATGTTAAATTTTGGTGATACCTCTGTTATTTCTTAGGGTCAAGATATGCAAAGCACAGATAGTAATTGTGTTGATGACATTGTTTCAGGCTGCATTTGTAATTAAACTTTAAGTAATATCTGAAAATATTTACAATTATTAAAAGGATATTTGAAAAAGTTTCAGTTTATGAATATTTTCAAATGAAACTTTATTTCATAGAGATTTATTTATAATTTTGATGTATATTCATATTTATCTGTCTAAATACAGTAATACAAAAAAGCCACAGAGATATACAGTATTATCCCATTTATCAATGAAACTTTTTACAGCATAAGCAGCAGCTGCTAGTAGTGCAAATG
>NW_009953507.1:2150650-2155208 GCF_000747805.2 Chaetura pelagica | reverse complement strand
TATAGTAATAACAAACAACACACTAGAATTATTTTTAATTTTTTACTTCCAGATCTACATTTTTAAGGTTGTGGGAAAATAGGAAAGTAATTGCTAATATGTGAGCCTGAGAAAGATTTTTTACTCATTGTACTAACACCATATTCCTTGACAAACTCTTTTAACTTGTTAAATTAATGGATACATTCTCATGTCTTACATCCCAGAATGGATTAATTTCCTGGAGCACAAGGTGTCCTTGTAGTACCTGGGATTGTGTAAATTCCCAGGAAGGGCAAACAAAAGCTATATTGTAGAAGACCAAAGAAAACTGGTACTAGGTTTAAAAATAGCTAAAATCCTGTTAATCTCTTAATCTAGCTATCTGAGTAAAGGATATAGTTTACAACTTCTTTTGATTCAGGATCTATCACTCAGAATTCTTATTTATTATTAGAATCATCAGCTCCTTGCTAGAAAAGATGATCAGGGCTCCCATAGAATCATAGAATCCTAGAACCTTTCAGGTTGGAAAAGATCCTTGGGATCACCAAGTCCAACCATCATCCCTACTCTACAAAGTTCTCCCCCAAACCATACCCTCCAACACTATGTTCTTTTTTTGTTCTTTTTTTTCTTTTTTTTAATACAGATAAAGACAGACTATTACCTTTTTATCCAACTTTCTTGTATCTTGGACTGTGACTAAGTAGAAAAAAAGCTAATTCAAACACATTTCTTTCTGTAGAAGATAGTGGAGAGTCCCCCGAATTTTTTTCACATTAAATTAGCAAAATGCTCAATACAGTAAGGACAAAAAGGGGAAAGTATTGGCTGGTTTAAGCACCCATCAAATTTTCAAGTCCACCTGCTCTGACATTATTTGTAATCTGTATGTAACACTTGTATAGTCAGTGGCATTTTATTAATCTTCAAAAAGTAACAAAAACAAAGAGCATAGTTTCCTTACTTCCATGAAACAAATAGCAGTAGGAATTGGAAATGCTTTCTTCAGCTACAAGAGAAATATTCTCTTTTGTTTAGAAGAATGGAAAGAAATGCTCATTCAGGGAAGAAAATAAAAAGCAGCCAATATCTTTAGAGTTAAGCTTAACCTTAGTAATGAATTCTGGTATTTTATGTTGTCTCATTACTGCAAATCTATGCTTTTAAATTAACATATTTTTCCCAGAGCCTTATATAGTGGGAAATCTGACTTTAAGTAACAAGAAAAAGCATTCATTCTGTCTCCTAAATAGTAAAAATCATTAAAAGAAGAATATTAGGATACCATTAACTGTGGAAGGAAACTAGTTTATGCAAGGCTCCTAATTTAAATCTAAAAATTAAGCAAGATGAATCCTCCAAAGTGCTATCTAAATAAACTTTCATGAAGTCTTCGACATTTTCTTCTCTTTTAAAAGGTTTTCTTTTTTTTTTTTTTTCCTTATTTTTCTATAAGAAGATAACTCAAGGCAAATACTTCACTTTTAAATTGCTTAATTACTCTACTGATAAAGAAGAAAAGAAGAAAACTGAAAAACTGAAAATGCTGAAAGCTTCTCCACTGAAAAGCTAAGGAAGAGTGACCATTGTGCAGTGTGAATGCAATTTTGAGAATATTGTTTTTCTCTCTTTCTTGCTTGTTTTGTCCTTGTGATTCTGATCTTTTTCATTAACTCCCACTTTTGGACCTTAGAATATGAATGTGTTAATTTTTACATTTCACTAATTTGTCTATTCTCTTTAAATTAAATAGATGCATATCTCAAATTTTCTAAAAGAAGTACCTGTTTAATCAAAGTTTCCATGAGTACGCTAATAACAACAAGTTTAAATTACCAAATAAATCTTACAGATGGAACATGGTTTAATATGGAACAGTGGACTGTTGTGTACAGCTCTGGAGGCCTCATCACAGGAGAGATATGGAACTATTGGAGAGGGTCCAGAGAGGGGCCACAAAGATGTTCAAAGGCCTCGAGCACCTCTGCTATGAAGACAGGCTGAGAGAGCTGGGGCTGTTCAGCCTGGAGAAGAAAAGGCTCTGGGGAGACCTTATAGCAGCCTTCCAGAACCTGAAGGGACCTACAGGAAAGCTGGGGAGGGGCTTTTCACCAGAGAGGGTGATGATAGGACAAGGGGTAATGGTTTTAAACTGAAAGAGAGGAGATTTAGGTTACATACTAGGACAAAATTCTTCACCATGAGGGTAGTAAGGCACTGAAATAGGTTGCTCAGGGAGGCTATGGAAGCCACCTCCCTGGAAGTGTTAAAGGCCAGGTTGGATGAGGTTTTGTTCAGCCTAGTCTAATGTGGGGTGACCCTGCTCATAGCAGGGGGCTTGGAACTAGATGATCTTTAAAGTCCTTTCCAACCTTAACCATTCTATGATTCTATCATATGATTCTATGATCTGCTCCACTGAATCCTCAGTGTATTAATAACTTAACTAGCAGGTGCAGTGTTTTCAGCTGATATCTGAAAATCATCATATAAAGTCAGGTAAATTCTGGTCTACTATTAAGAAGGCTTAAAAACTTCCTCTGTTCTTTTGGTAGAGGATAGACAATTATTTTGCAAATAATGCTGTTTGGGTTTTTTTTAGTGAATGTATATAGTATGTTATGTTGTTATAATTGTTGCTCATTTTTTTTCTACTGAATTGACACCTAAATGCCACCTTCACAGATCTGGTTCCTGTTACAATAGAGAAACATGGAATAAAAAGATCATGTCTGGTCCTTGCTTATGCCCTAGATAACTCCATATACAATTCTTCCTGAAGATTCATTATCTTTAAAGCATAACTAATAATAAGTTATTTTATTAGAAATGTTACAAAGCAGACAATGATCATTCTTCTTTGATTTTCCACATTGAACTACTTCATTAAAGACAATGTTGAAATTACGAGAATCAAAGGAATAATTAATCATAACAGTCATTACACTATTACTGATAAAATTCTATTTTGTCTGACAATATTTGTTGTTTGATAAATCTCATTGGGGTAAACTGATCAAAACACCAACCAATTACAATTGCTAACTTGTCTTCAGTACAGAATAAGAAGGTAATTGTTTTGAATGCAGACAGTTTCATAGTAATTGTTTTGAATGCAGACAGTTTCATAGATACAGTTAAGATTAATGTAAAAATCATGGACAGAAAATTAGTTTCATAATGAAGCATGCCATAAAAGAGAAACCAGCATAGGATGTAGTGTGTAATAGATGGCAACATTAACCTAGTGAAGGGACATCCAAAGATTTGCTGAATGCCTAGGAGTAGCATCCTAGGTGTTCATTTCAACTGACTCATTCATTGCATGACCTTGTGTTACTTCAGTGATTAATGTAAGTAAGTGTCATTGAATTGAACACCAGTTAGAAATATTTCAGTAATAGATGTCTAAGCTGTGCTAACTTCATATGAAGGTTTACCATCTGGGCACAGTCAGTGCTCAGTGATAAGCTGGTTTTAAAAACATTTAATTTAAAACCAATTTACTTATTAACTAAATTACCCACAGATTTGTTAAAACAGCAGGTCAATATTAAAAAGATTGTCACAGATATGATTATTTTTCTCCAGGTAAATTTTAAGCTATCAAAACCCTCATAATTGCAAGTACCATAGTGACCCAGTGATCTCAACAATAACATTCTCAGCAGGTTTGCTGATGTCAGTTTCCATGAAGGTTAGACAAACACTTATGACTAATCATTTAGGTGAGAAAAAATCGTCAGTTCACTCTCAATGTAGAGGGAACTGAAAATTACTTTTTTGGGCAACAACTTGCAGTACCCAGACATACTTTCATTTGTAATCAAACTCAATTTCAAAATGATATCAGTTGCTTATTCACAGTGCTGCAGCATGTCATCTTTGCAAACCTTCCTTTGGTAGGAATTTAATATTTTTCATTACCAAAATACAACTCTATGTTCTTCTGCCAATGCTGGTCTGCATCCTAGATAATATATTTTCCTCTTTTCATATGCCACCTGAAAGTCATTAACAGTGTCTATCTAAAGCTTTTTTAAAAAATTATTTTTTCTTATATGACATAAGCTCTTTATTCTTTTTCTCATTTTTATGATGACCTTCTCTGTGGATGTGTTCTGGTTTGCTTTGGTTTGGTGGGTTTTTTGGTAGCTGGGAAAAGGTGCCAGGACTGGCTTAGGTGAGAAGCTGAGAAGATCCCTCTGCTCCAAAACCCAGCCAAAGAGCCATCAGAGAGACAGTAGATGCCCCTCTGCAATTAACATATGAAAGAATCAACAAAACATCTGAGCAGAAAAGCACTTGGTGGGAGAAGAGCTGTGCTGGGGAAGGAGAGCGGTGCTGGTGGTTGGTGAGGCAGAAGGGGAAGAAGGTGCCCAAGCAGAAGTTTCCCTGCAACCCATGGCGAGATGGCAGCTGTGCCCCTGTACTTGTGGAGGAATGTGATGGAACATTCCTTGAAGGTGCCAGGTGGGGTGAACTTGACCAGTAGACTTGGATTTTGTGGCCAGAGGATTTGCTGCCAGTGGATTGCTATTATCCTTTAAAAGTTAAGGGGACTGAGGTTTTA
>NW_009953507.1:2109670-2149281 GCF_000747805.2 Chaetura pelagica | reverse complement strand
AGGTTGTGGAGTCTCCTTCACTGGAGACATTCAAAACCCACCTGGATGCGTTCCTATGTGATGTACTCTAGGTGACCCTGCTCTGGCAGGGAGGGTTGGACTAGATGATCTTTCAAGGTCCCTTCCAACACCTAGGATTCTATGATTCTATGAGTTCACGCTCTTTTCTTTTTTTTCCTTTTTTTTTTTTTTTTTTCTCTTTCTGTCCTGGTTTGAGCCAGGACAGAATCAATGTTCTTTCTTGTAATTTTAGTGATTAACCATGAGACTCTCTTCTTTTTTTTTTTTTTCCCCTTCTTTTTTTTTTTTTGTTTTCTTTTTATATTTCATTTTTTTCTAAATTGCCAATTAAAGCCATGAATTAGCTCAGTACTAAGGACAAAGTGTGCTAAGTGTCTACATTCTCCCATTAAACGTAGCTTGTTACAACTGCTGCAAAAGCTGTTGTCCTGATTTTTAGCTAGTGTACATAACTCACCCGTCTTAGTTTCCTGTCTTGTACCATAATAAATAACCCTGTGATTCAACTTTCTGTCCACCAGGACCCTCAGTTCCTTATATGATAAGCTGCTTTTCTTCCAGACTGTATTTGTGAAATTTCTGCAAGCTGTAACTTGCTGTACCTTGTTGGGTTTGGGTTATATTTTTTTTCCATGTTTGTTGATTCTTTTTGTTCAGTTTGTTTTGAGATTATTTGCTGGGTTTTTGTTTGTTTGTTTTCTTGACATAGTACTAAACATAAAGAGGTCTTTCTTGGTAAATGATTCCTGTTCCTGCAATTCAAGTAATACAATGTACTAAACATTTGCTGCAAAAGCTCCTTTAAAGAGTTTGCAGTTTGAGAATCAATTGCCCGTAGTTAGCTCAGCAGCAGTGCAAGCTTTGAGAAAGAATACAGAAAATGGGATATCCTCATTAGAATAAGTTTTACCAAGCGAGGTGAGCCCTTTGGAGGTAAAATGATTTGTTTTTTTTATGAACGGGTTCAATATCTGGATCGTCTTTTTCTGTTTGGAGTTTTTCTGATTTTTTTTACCGGAAACCAGAGTGGGCAAACATCATTGATATCCATGTATATTTCATGTGTGCTGATGCGATTATTCTGGCATGTCAGCAAGACATCTGAATGTACATTGAAGGGGAAGTAGGGAAGCCAAACAGAGGTGTACCTTCTTATATAATAGATGTATTGGAACAAGAGTGACTTTGAACATGTAGTGTATTGATAGAGGCCCCTATATATACTCAAAAGAATAATGTCTACTCATTACTTACCTTTCAGCATTCAAGGCACCACAATTTTTCTCAGTGTTGTGTAGTCTGAAATAACATGGAGCCAAAGATACATTTCAAGGGTGAGTACATTTTTGATTTGAATCACCCAAGTTAATGGACTGAAGGAGGCTTATATCTCATGACTGAAATAATGGTAATTATTTTTGTAGTCGTTTATTCTCATAACAATCTTTGTAGCAGCAATGTCCCAAGCTCACTTTTCTGTTCACACTCAAAAGATAATTTAGCTAATGAATCATAACAGATTGACTTCAAATTCATACTATATATGTTTCACAAACAAATCTGTTTTCTCTCTGTTTTATTATGCATGAAAATGATAGATGATTAAGCCATCCCAAATCCCCTTAATTTTTTTTTATTTTTTTTTTCTAGAAAGCGACTTTGGTTGTGTACATAAACAATGTACACAGTTAAGGTGTACTGCCATGTTACCAATAGTTGTATTGTTCTTTCTACCTAAATACAGAAGACAACTGAATCTGTTGAAGAACTGTGGAAGTAGACCAAGGCAAGTGAGATGTTAATTATTATATTTGTGTTCAATTAAAAAAATTCTTCTAATTTACCTGTGTTTATTTATGGTTATGTTATGCATTTCCTTTTCCTTGTTACCAGAGTGAAACTTGTTCTGCAACTTAAAAATTTATATAGATATCCCAATAATATAAATGCATTAATATTTTATTACCAGCCTAAATTACATCTTCTTTTCATACATAGAACATAAGAGATAATTCACGCATTTATCACTAATAAAATCAGTAATAGGTTTCATATCTAGCAATAGCCATATAATTATATTTTTAAAACTATTAAAAATGATAAATTTAGTTATAATGGGCTGCTATCAATGAAGATAATGAGCTGGCAGTTCCTCAGATTGTGTGCATATACTACTTGAACTCATAGTCTGTCAGGAGTTACAAAAGAAGGAAAGAAAAACATAACTGAGCATATTGATTTTACTTTACAAAATAATAATTCATTGCTTATATTTTTGCTTTAACATTTAGATACAAGATAAATCCCTTCCAGAGCTCACAAATAAAAATATTTCAGAGTCAATTTTAAAACAAGTTGCTCATCTTGGTTTTGAACTACATGCTTTTAATTGGAAAGGAAAGTATGAGTTTGTACTACATTTATAAATTAGAAATTATGACTAAAAGCTCTACCTGCTTAGACCCATAGGAAAAAAAAGTAAATAGAAACGGAGTTTCTAGCAGCCAAGAGGTAGGACTAAACCACAAGATAATGTTTTAAGAAATATGAAAAATTGTTTGCTCAAATTATCTCCAGAATTTGTATATCTTCTAGACCCCTAAATTAGACATGAATGTAAGCTTAGGATTCATACTTTGAAGATTTATTCTTGCATTATCTTTGTCATTTTTCATGGACAACTGGTTTATTATGTTTTTCACAGAGCTGAAGGAGCAATAATAGCAACACACCATTAAGTAGAAAAACTCTGACAAACATGTACATTGAAAGCTGTGTGTCAAAATTTACCTTACTTTTACGATTTTAGACAACATCTCCTTATTTTTTAGGCTATAAAACCTACTACAGTGTAACATGGCACTAGTGGGCTCTGAAGAAAAGCAGAATTTAGGACAACACATATTCTATTCTATTTCTAATGGTTAATCTATGTAGCAGGAAGCAGTTGACTGTTGGGGATCTTAGACGCACAATTCTCTACTCTTGTGGTATATAGATTTTATGTTCTTAGCTTTGATTTGACAATTTCACCCTGGGATATTACAAATCAAGTGATTGACCTGTAGAGAAGCAAACAGAATCAAACATTCTGCAATTCTGTGAATCATAGATGCATAGAATAGTGTGGGTTGGAAAGGACCTTTAAAGGTCATTTAGTCCAACCCACCTGTAGTAAGCAAGGACATGTTCAACTAGGCCCAGTTGCTCAGAGCCCCACGCAACCTGACCATGAATGTGTCCAGCTATGGGGCACCCACAACTTCTCTGGGCAATCTGCACCAGTGTTTCACCACATTCACAGTAAAAAAAATAAAATACCTTCTTTATATCTAGTCTAAATTGTCCCTCTTAGCTTAAAATCGTTATCCCTTGCCCCTTTTTGTATTGAAAGACTGCAGTAAGGTGTCCCCAGAGCCTTTTCTTCTCCAGGCTGGACAAGCCCAACTCTTTCAGTCTATCTTCGTAGGAGAGGTGCTTTATCCTAATCAGTTATTGTGCGCTTACTCTGGACTCTCTCCAACATGTCCATGTCCTTCTGGTGCTGAGGACTCCAGTACCCCCAAGTTGTTCTCCACAGGGCTGCCCTCAATCCCTTCATGCTCTAGTCTGTATTGATATCAGGGATTGTCTAGGTAGAGGATCTTGCACTTGGCCTCATGGAACCTTGTGAGGTCAAAATGGGCCCACTTCTCAAGCTTGTCAAGGTCCCTCTGGATGGCATTCTGTCCCTCAGGTGCGTCAACTGTACTGCTCAGCTTGTTGTCATCTGTGACCTTGCTGAAGGTGCATTCAATCCCACTGTCTATATCACTGATGAAGATACAGAACAGTACTCATTCCAGTATGGACCCCTGAGGGACATAATTTGTAACCACTCTCCAAATCAAGCCATTGACCACTGCATTCCAAATGAGCAGCACTACCATTGACTCCATGTCTCTCAAATGTAGACAGAAGGATGTTGTGGGGGACTGTGTCTAATCATAGAATCACAGAATCACAGGCATTACAGAAAGGCCTTAGAGAAATCTGGATAGGTGACATCTGTAAGCTCTTTCCTTAGCTGCTGATGTAGTGTGACAGATATTCTCAGCCCCCATTGATCACACAAGCAGCAGTTTGGTACAGGGTCCAAAGGTGGCAAAGGCCTGAGCAGTAGCCAGCCCAAGAAATCCCCTAGGAAACTCACAAAAGAACAGAACAACATGGTAAACACAGGTAAGTTGTGGCTACAAGGAATCTTGTGCATACCTCACACATTGCATGCAATTTGACAACCAGCCAACCACTTTATCCCACAAATATGACAGCCTAAGTGAGCCTTCTTTGAGCTTTCTCTGCTATGCAGTGCGGCTGTATCAACATGATCTCCCTTTCATCTAGGATATCCCTCAAATGTGCTTCTCAAAATAATTAGATCTTTTACCAATGACAGATCACTGGAGGAGCCAAATTTGAATTCTCCCTGGATAACAACTGGAATGCACACTAGTCAGCTTTCCCTGTCAACAGATATGCCTCTCGGAGTTAAGAAATATTAGCTGTTTAGTTTAAATGAATAAATTTTAAATTAAACTAATCACTAAGAGTTACAATATTGTGAGATTTAGTATGCTATTTGCTTAGCTTTACTTAGCATGAGTATCTAGATCTGCCGAAGCCTTAGGCCACAGCTGTAAATTTCCACCTAAATTTACTGAATGTGCATCTACTTAGTCAAAACAGGGCCTCCAGAGCCAGCATAAAAAAGAAGATGCAGAGGCTTTAAGGCAACAACCATAAACATCACGTGCAACTAGACAAAATAATGTCCAGTCTGAAGTCAATAATGGTGTTCAATGAGGAAAAAGAAGACCCCAGGCCTAAATATTAAAACTGAACCGAACCATTGTGTCTGTCCAGGTCATCCTGGAGGGTTGCTCTCCCTTCTGGTGTGTCAACCTCTCTACTCATCTTGGTGTCATCAAAAAAAATTCTTCAGGGCGCTCTTGATACCAACATCGAGGTCACTTATGAAGGTGTTAAACAGCATTTGGCCCAATATCGACCCCTGGGAGACTCCCCTTGTGACTGGTTGCCAGTTTGAGGAGGAACTATTTACTATCACCGTCTAGGTACTGTCTGTCATCCAGTTCCCCACCCACCTCACAGACCACTTGCAAAGGCCATAATCAGTCAGTTTCTCTAGGAGAAGGCTGTGGGGGACCATATCAAAAGCCTTGGACACACTGTCCACCACTCTCCCTGCATCAACCGACTGGGTTACTTTGTTATAGAAGGTGATCAGGTTTGTTGAGCACAATTTGCCCCTGGTAAATCCATGTTGGCTTTTCCCAATCATATTCCTCAATTGACTTGTGACTATCCCTGGGAGGATTTGCTCCATGATTTGCCAGGTATTGATGTGAGGCGAATGGGCCTATAATTACCTGGGTGCTCCTTTGGATCCTTCTTACAGATGAGGGTGACATTAGCCTTCCTCCAGTCTTTAGGGACATCTTCCTATCTCCATGACTCCCAAAGATTATGCAGAGTGGTCTCGCAGTGACATCAGCCAGCTCTCTCAACTCCCTAAATTAGATGCTGTCTGAACTCATCAATTTGTACGGGTCAAGCTCCTGTAATAGTTGACACATCAACTCTTCCTTCACTGGTGGCAGGTCTGTGTCAACCTGAAATTTTGTTTCTATGGCCTGGGACCCAACAGCACTGGGACAGAAGTAAAGAAAGTGTTGAGAACCTCTGCTTTTTCAGCATTGTTAGTGACTAGTTCACCACTCCTGTCTAATAGTGGGCTAATATTCCTCTGTTTCTGTTTGTTGTTAATATATCTGAAGGACCCTTTTCTGAATTTTTTTTACATTTCTGGCTAATTTCAGCTCAAGCTGAGCTCTTGCTTTCCTAACTGTACCTGTGCATACCCTAGCAAAGCACTTGTAATTTCCAGCTGGCAACAGTCCACTTTTCCACCTCTGATACATTTCCCTTTTGGTTGTAAGCAGACCCAGAATCTTGCAGTTAAGCCAAGGCAGTCTTCTGCTCAGTCTGCTTTCCTTGCCTTTAGAGGGCATGTACCAGTTTTATCTAGGAAAGTGGTCTTGAAAAACTCCCAGCATTCACCAGTTCCTTTACCCTCCATGGAAGCTTCCTAAAGGATCCCTTCCAACTGAGGCCTGAGCAAGGTGAAGGTTGCTCTTCTAAAATCTAAAACTTTTGTCCTGGAATTAACCTTCATTGCACTCAGCTGTATCCCAAACTCCACTATCTTGTGGTCACTGCAGCCAAATCTGTCATTAATCAAGACATTACAGAGCAGCTTTTCTTTGTTAGTGAGTAATAAGTCCAGCTGTGTCTCATTCCTGATTGGCACATACAACATTTGTGTGAGGAAGCAGTCTTCTACACATTTCAGGAACTTGATGGATGTCAGGTGAACTGCAGTGTTGTTCTTCCAGCAAATGTCTGGGTAGTTAAAGTCTCCCATAAAGACCAGGTTTTGTTGACTTGCAGCTTGCCTGAGCGACCCCAGTGTCACTTCATTGGTTGTCTCATCTTGGTTTGGGGGTTTGTAATAGATGCCTACTGTATGGTTTCCCTTGGAGACAACCCCTCTGATTTTGACACAGAGGGATTCAATAGGGCTACCATAATTACTATGGTTGACTTCTAGACATTCAAGGTTTTCCGTAACATTGAGCACAACTCCTCTACCTCTTCTCCCTTGCCTGACTTTACAAAATAACCTGTAGATATCTATCTCAATCCTTCAGTTGTGTGAAGATGACGAAAAGTGTATAAAAGTATAGGACCATCTAGGTGACAACTTATTCAGTGATCATATACTTCGGAAAATTATAAGAGGCAAAATACCTTTTTTTTTTTTTTTTTTTTTTAATGCTTCATATGATTTCTTATGCTTAAGTTCCATAATCATTGCTGATTAAGAATAGGTTGTACCAGCTTTTCTAACAAGCCAACAATTGTACCAATTAGTTCTACTAGAACAGAATTCTATTTATGGGTGCACTGAAACATGACAAGTATACTGTTTTGATATTCTGTGACTTAAATGTAGCATAAACACCCTTAAAAACACATCAGAGCAACATTCTGTGGATTAGTTGTGAACTCCTTTTTTCACCTGTGTTAGTCTTTACTAGAGATTGCCAGGAGAAATTTTGCTCTTAATGAAAGGAGACTTACCAATACATGTTAAAATACAAGATCTTTAATAGATGCTATTTCATCAGAAGACAAAGAGTTGTAGAATATTTTCATAAGAATCATTCTAGGAGTGAACAATCACACAGAAATAGCATGGCTATTTTACTCTAACAAATTTCTCCATGTCTCTAACATACATTTCTTTAAGGCCTAAACTATATGAACAATTAAATATAATTTAATTTATTTAGTAAATTAAATTGAAAAAATTAAAAAGAATATTCTGCTAGTTTAATTTTCAATAAATATATCTTTCATGATATCCACATAAAGACTGAAACTATAGGATTGTACAATTTTAATAATAAAAAAAGAATTTTAGTAGCCTTAAGCCAACCTTAAGGCACGATGAATTCTAGAAAAGAACCCAGAACTGAGACAGTGAATCACAGGGTTCCAGGTCAGAATCTCATTTTTGCCTCCAAGAACCTTAGACCCTTTTCTGGGCACTGGTAAGGCTTTCAGAAAGAGTCTCTCAATATACATCCTTATTCCAACCAGTTGACTGGTGATCAAGAAAAAGAAAATTGTAGCAGGGATATTGTGACTTTTTGGCTAATACTACTCCAGCCATCTAGCAACAAGGTACTTTTTCTATTGACTTTTAGTAATAACAGTGATCTCAATTCTGTTTTTTAGGGGTATGTTAATCTTAAGTATTATGAACAATCTCTTAGATTACTCATCTCAGGAAAGACCTAATTTCAAAAGCAGAAACTGAATGAGTGAATAATTTTCATGCAGCGTTTTTTGATTTAATTGCCTTATCTCCACAGGAAATTGTATTTTAGAGATCTAGATACCATCTAGCCTCTAATGTCTCTTTATTTATGGCTAGTTACACAGCCTTCAGCTTGTAGCTACTGCCAAAGAAACAATGTAATTATGAATACACTTTCCAAATGAGCATTTTTATTTATTATTATTTTTTTTATTATTATTTAGACAGCTCTGGTTAAGGAGCATGATCTACAATATCTGTCTATTTATCTATCACCAACTTATGACTGAGTATAATCTCATTGATTTCCTGGGAAAAGAGTGTTACAGAGACCTTTGTTTATGTCAGAAATGCATAGGAAAAAATAAACTATGTTATCTTCTTCTGATTCATAGTTTAATACTACTAGATCTTGTTTTAAAAATCAGACTATCCTAACAAACAGTTAATCAGGAAAGATATTCAGAGAGCTAGATATAGATAGAGATAGATACAGAGATACAGAGATATGGAGATACAGAGATATATCTTTCATGTATCCACACCTGGCAGCAATTAATATCTTCATGTATATATTGATATGTTTAACTAGTCTTGGTATGACAAATTGTTTTGACTTCTTAAAAAAAAAAAAAAAAAGTTTTAATTGTGATACGATTCATACCATTAATATAACAGTTATAAGTTACGAACTTTTCTCTATACTCTGTTAACATATGGCAGCCTGAGTATTGGTGAATTTGTGGTTGTGGAAACAAATTGCACATTATTACACAGCCTGAAAATAGATATGGCCCAGGGAAGCAAGTATTGTTTTTTCTCCAATTTAGACACTTACTTGCAAAACACCATGGATTTGTTTGTTTGTTTTTGGTTTATATTGTTTTGGGGGATTAAAGAATTAAGTAAGTGAAAAATACACAAGTAAAATAGCTAGGTATGAACTGGAGATTTATACAAAATTATTCAACAAATTATATCTGGAGTCTGAGATTTGTTAATACAATGAAGTGACATTTGACATCTAAAGTAGTGAAAATATTAAACTGTTTGAAGGTAGGAAAAAAGAAATAATAAAAATAACTGAAAATGAGGCTGAACAAAATAACTTTAGCATACACGATAATTCAATGCACTATTCTACTATCCACCAAAAAAAAACTCACAGGAGTAACTATTTCCCTTCACCCAGGGTATATTCAGTAGTGTCACGGGCCGGTACTGGGGGGGCTACCGGCTGTCAGGATGTTTCCGCCACTGCCCCCCCCAGTGTGGAGAGGTTTATGAATGAGCCCGAGGGTCACACGTGGCGTTCGCCTCTCTCAGAGGAACGGCCGCTGCGGGACCGTATCTGAGGGTAGATTAGAGTACCCTCCCACCACGCTCACGAATTGTTACTGAGACCAATGTTTAGTTTGTGAATTAATCGGTTTATTAAGGGTCAAGACAAACTCAGGGATCAAGGTTCAGGAGAGGTTGGCTAGGTATATATTGGAAAAGGGATTCAAAGGCACTACGGTCTATAAAAGGCACACTCCGAAGGAGAGGTGTAAATCAATGGAGTGAAAGGGTAGGAGTTGAGCTCAGTAAGAAAGTTAGAGTGTGTGTGTGTGTGTGTGTGTGTGTGTATGTACATTTACCCTCCTTCCGTAGTGCCGTTTCGGGATGCGTGACAGGCCAGTTATCATGACCCTTATGCTGTGTTCTTGCCGTGGATTATCTGGTAGGGCAAGAGGCCTGCTCATTCCGTCCTTGGCTGAATCAGTGAAAAGGCGCCACTCTTGGTTTGCTGACTTGAAAGGCATTTTGTGTTTAGTCTTATGTGGGGGGAAGAAGATGGACCGTTCCCCACAAGCAGTTCTAAGTCCAGATGTTCCTTTTAACAACTACCAAAAGAAATAAAATGGAGGAAAGGAGGAACACAGGAAACACCAAACCAGCATAAACCATGTGTGAATTCAATTAGCAGAGTTAGCATTACTCAGTTATCCTTCAACAATGACAGCTTGATTGAAGATATATTACAGTGAATCCTAAAGCATTGCACTTTCTAATTAAAGCTATAAATAATGTGCAAATATAATGTATTTTTTTAAGTTGTTTTACCTATAATTTTTTACAGTCTCATCACTCTCCTTGTAAGCAGAAAACCTGCTACTCCAGCCTTCTGATATCATTTTCAGTCTCCTGGGGGAGTGGGGAGAGTGGGGAAAAAAAAATTAAAAAAAAATTAGATGCTCTATCTTGCCTAGAGCTCCAAGGAATTTTGGCAGTAGCCTCATACTGAGATCTTCCCCAGTCAAAACTATCTGCAGGAAGCAAATATGTGAATACAAAAAAATGAAGTACCAAGAAACAAGGACAACATGGATGTTAAGGAAGGATGGAAGCCTCCCTGATGTAAACCATTTACAATTACATCCTTACATTTTTAATGGGCAGCTGAATTTTGCTGTGAGCTCTGAATTCCAGATTTCAGGCTTTTTATTACTATTATTATTACTATTACTAATTATTAGCATGTCTGTCAAGTGCTACAAGGTAATTTTCTTTCACACATCCTGAGCTCACATGTACTACCCTTGCTAAATTTCCTGGGCAATTTTCTAATAACAATGTCACGTTGTCAAAACTGGAGTGATAAAGAGGCTTTAGTGGGCATCTGACATCCAGCCAAGGTCAACCCACTATGTCTTTAAAGTTGAGGGAGAGAATTTAAACTTTCTGTAGGTGATAGAAAAGGCTTATAAAATAGAAGCAGCCAAAAGACATCACACATCTGTCTGGGAACAGTTCCTTGCATGAAAATGAACATTAGATGTCTGTGTATATTGGGGAAAACACTGTAGTATAAATTCGATGAATACCAAATGCAGAAGGTAGAGCAGGATGAGAGGATGTGGCATGACTAGAGGTTTTGGACCCCCAAACAATAACAAAAGCAGATACCATGGCACTCTGGTAATTTTAGACATTTAATTGTTTGATGAAAAATTCTATAACGTAAATAAAGTTAATAACATTTTCAGACATTCATAATTTCATATCAGTGGTAAATATCCGGGCTGAGAGAGGCTTTCTTTGATCTGTTTTTCATTCAGCAAAAGGAAATGGAGAGAACACTTATTTATGAGGCATCATTGTCTATTAGCATGTTTTTGGGACAAGTTAATGAGTGCTATAAGGCTAAGGCAGACAGGCTTAGAGACCAAGATTAAATTACATGTACAAGTACATGAACTACAATGTCAACATGAGAGAAATTTAGTAGTTAGCAAATAGATATTGAGCATAATTTCATAGAATCATAGAATCTTTAAGGTTGGAAAAGACCTTCAAGATCATTGAGTACAACTACCACAACGACTAAACTATATCCTGAAGTGCCACATCTAAACATTTCTTGAACTCTTCCAGGGACGGCATCTCCACCACCTCCCTGGGCAGCCTGTTTCAATGCCTCACCACTCTTTCAGTAAAGAAATTTTTCCTAATATGCAACCTAAAAACCTGGCACAAATCCTGGCACAACTTAAACCCGTTTCCTCTCATCCTATCGCTAGTTACCTGGGAGAAGAAACCAACACTGGCCTCTCTACAACCTCCCTTTTTGAGATGTGGTAGATCAGCAGAGACATCTCATGTTGTTCAGAGAATTTCATAAATTCTGGTAGATCGGTATTTTTCTAGAATGGCAGCTAGAGGCCACAAAGGACAATCAAGGGGTTCTCATGTACCACTCTAGTTACTCTATTTATATAAATTAATTAAAGGAATGTGCCACCTCTATTTCAGTGAAATTAATATTCTAATAACTTTGTTAGATTGTAAACAATAGCTGTCAGATATTACTCCTCAAGATGTAGAAGGATGTACCTGCCTGTGTAACTCAGAAAAGATTTTGGCTGGAAGCAGGCAAGGGACTGTATAAGCATGTGAGCATAGGGGCTGATCAAGGAGAGCCTATTGACTGTAGAGATTTATGGCAGGAATTAGTCTTTTTTTTCATTTATGATTTTGTTAGTATTTAAGACAATGCCTTCCATATAGAATAATTTGCCTTTACAGAGCTGGTAGGCTTTTGCTAAGGAAAGTATTGTATAGGGAGCTAATTTATTTTTTTTGCTGAGCCACAGGATTGTTAGAAGTTCAGAAATTCTATGTCTGTACTGGAAAATAAAAAAGGGAAGATTAATGCCATATCAAAAAGACATCCAACCAACCAACCAAAAATATTTATCAAGTGATGTTTAAATTACTAGATACAATCCATTGAGAAAGACCTGGAAAAAGTAAACTGTCCTAACAGACACAAAATTATTTTTTTATTTCAGAGTGATATAATACTGCTAAAGCCACTAGCTAATTGTAATTCAGCTTTCAATTGAACTATATTTAGAAATTTAAAATTAAAAAGAAGCATAAATCTATGCACCTGATGGGGTTCAACCACGAGTCCTGAGGGGCCTGGTAGATACAGTTGCCCCTATTTTTAAGAAGAGGAAAAAGGAAGACCCAGGGAACTACAGGCCAGTCAGTCTCACCTCTGTGCCTGGCAAGATCATGGAGCAGATCCTCCTGGAAAGTCTGCTAAGGCACATGGAAAATGAAAAGGTGATTCGTGACAGACAACATGGCTTCACCAGGGGCAAGTTATGCCTGACCAATCTGGTGGCCTTCTACAACAAGGCTACAGAGATGTTGGATGGTGGCAGAGCAACTGACATCATCTACCTGGATTTGTGCAGGGTTTTTGACCCACATGAAATCCTGGTCTCCAAACTGACAAGGCACGGATTTGACAGATGGACCGCTCGGTGGGTAAGAAATTGGTTGGATGGCTGCACCCAGAGAGTTGTGGTCAATGGCTCAATGTCCAAATGGAGGCAGGTGACGAGTGGTGTCCCTCAGGGGTCAGTACTGGGACCAGTGCTGTTTAACATCTTTGTTGGAGACATGGACAGTGAGATTGAATGTATCCTCAGCAAGTTTGCTGATGATACCAAACTGTGTGGAGTAGCTGATACCCTAGAGGGAATGGATGCCGTCCTGAGGGAACTTGACAGACTGGAGAGATGGACCAATGGGAACCTCATGAAGTTCAACAAGGCCAAGTGCAAGGTCCTGCACCTGGGTCGGCCCAACCCCGGGCACAAATACAGGCTGGGGGAAGAATGGCTGGAGAGCAGTCCCGAGGAGAAAGACTTGGAGGTGGTAGTAGATGAGAAGCTCGACATGAGCCACCAGTGTGTGCTTGCAACAGAGAGCCAACTGCATCCTGGGCTGCATCAAAGGAAGTGTGACCAGCAGGGCCAGAGAGGTGATTCTGCCCCTCTACTCTGCTCTGGTCAGACCTCACCTGGAGTTCTGGTGCTCTCAGTGCAAGAAAGATATGAACCCCTGGAGAGGGTCCAGAGAAGGGCCACCAAGATGATCAAAGGCCTGGAGCACCTCTGCTATGAAGACAGGCTAAGAGAATTTGAGCTGTTCAGCCTGGAGAAAAGAAGACTCTGGGGAGACCTTATAGCGGCCTTTCAGTACCTGAAGGGGGCCTACAGGAAAGATGGGGAGGGGCGTTTCATCAGAGAAAATAGTGATAGAACAAGGGGTAATGATTTTAAACTGAGAGAGGGAAGATTTAGGTTAGATATTAGGAAGAAAGTCTTCACTATGAGGGTGGTGAGGAACTGGACTGGGTTACCCAGGGAGGTTGTTGATGCCCCATCCCTGGAGGTTTTTAAGGCCAGGTTGGATGAGGTTTTGTGCAACCTGGTCTAGTGATAGGGTTCCCTGCTCATGACAGGAAGGTTGGAACTTGATCTTTAGGGACCCTTCCAACCTTAATGATTCTATGATTCTATGTAGCTGTGTTTAGTGCTTGTATTCTGGTCTTCAAGGACCTGTTTTCTTAAGGAATATACAAGCTGAAAATTGATCTGTCTGGTAACCAACATTGCAGAAATTTATTCTCACCTTGCATTATAAGAATTATGTGAAGCAAATTCTCTGCTGACCTAGATCTGTTTGAAGTCAATGAAGTAATGTCAGGAGAGAGTGTGACAGTGGTTCCAAGTGTTTTTTGTGATTATTTGAACAACAATCATTAGCTATTTTATTTAAATATATTCTGGTTTATATCCTCTTTTTATATATATTTTATGTATTGTCTGATTAACAGCTGGCTGAACATGAGCCAGCAGTGTACCCAGGTGGCCAAGAAGGCCAACAGCATCCTGGCCTGCATCAGGAATAGTGTGACCAGCAGGACCAGGGAGGTGATCCTGCCCCTCTGCTTGGCCTTAGTGTGGCCACACCTCAAGTACTGTGTACAGTTCTGGGCACTGCAGGATAAGAAGGACATTGAGGTGCTGGAGAAGGTGCAGAAAAGGGGAACTAAGCTGATTAGGGGTCTTATGAGCAGAGGCTGAGGGAGCTGGGGCTGTTCAGCCTGGTGAAGAGGATGCTGAGGGGAGACCTCATCACCCTCTACAATTACCTGAGAGGAGGTTGTAATGAGGCCTGTGTTGGCCTCTTCTCCCTGGTGATCTGCAATAGGACAAGACCAAACAGGGTCAAGCTGCACCAGGGGAGGTTCAGGCTGAATATTAGAAAAAATTTCTTCACAGAAAGAGTGGTGAGTCATTGGAACAGGCTGCCCAGGGAGGTGGTAGAGGCACCATCTCTGGAGATGTTAACGGCTAGACATTGTATCTCATAGGATGTTTTAGTGGCTAGAGGCTGTAGGGTAGATGGTTGAACTTGATCTAGAAGGTCCTTTCCAACCTGGATAATTCTATGATTCAATGATTCTATAACAATATAATATATTACAAAGAATGGTTTACTTTTCCTGGCTGATTTATTCATTCTTTCAAGCCACCTTTAGTAGACCTTAAAATTAGTATTTTTATTTTTCCTCCAGTAATTATATTCTGCCTAATTTCTGTTACCCTTTGCACTTCCAATGTCCAAATTTAAAAAATAAATTATTATAAAGAAGACTTATCCATTTACACTGGAGGTGATTCTTTGTTATTAAACAGTGATGTTATGTATCTATGTTTCTTAAAAGCTTTTTAGAACTGTTGTCTCCCGGCTGCTTTTCATACACACATTGACTGTTTGTGTTAGTTGTTTTTCCCTGACTGTACAAGGCATTATGAGATTTAAAGTGTCATCTCATTAGAAGTTAATAGCATGGAGTGTTGGCTTCAAACACTATTTAGAGATTATGACCTGAGCTGTATGCTACATAAATAGTTAATTGTTTAGTTTGACATTGCTCATCTATAGGAAGAAAATGGATAGAAAAATATAATCTTTATTTGAATAATAATTTCATTAGTATTTTCCAAAATAATAATCATATTCTCACACCAGACATTTACTTCTCTTAAATACTTACACATTGCAGCAACAATGTAAATAAAAACATTCTTATTTTCTTATTATCATAGAATAATAGAAAAAGGAAATAGATACTTTTTGGACTGCAAAATTGTTCTTAAAAAGGGGTCCGGATAACAATACATAAATACAAAAGGGACATTGTACGGTCTTGTGACAATTGAATGTTTTTTCATGTCTTATGCCATAGTCGTCACACATTACTTGTTTCATTATATATATCTTCGCTAAAAAAAATCTAATTTTATCTGTCATTTCATGACACCTTACAAGATATTTGCTTAAATCTACACTGTATAGTGGTGTACAATTAAAATGTCATTTTTTAATATCAGTGTTTATATTTCTAAAATAAGTTCTATTTAAATGAATTCAGTAAATGGATTAGTCATGGAAAGCTATTTTCTTTCAAAATGACAGAAGAATCTGTTAATTAAGGGAAATTTTTCTGCCACTATTTTTTTGTCATTAGGAAAATGGAAATTCAAGGATATCTGTGAAGTAGTTTCTTTCATGAAATATGGTATCTTGAAGACATAAATTCTTACAATAAAGAGCTTTTCATAAACCTGTTACAAATATTTCCGTAATGTAGTGGTAGCACTTTTTCTTAATGAGGCTATTTATGCTTTTCAAATAATAATTGCTTCTGTATAAGTTAATATCTACTAAAGATTTACACAGGGCATTATGTGTTATTTTGGCAATGACTGTAACTATATTTACAAAAAAACCCTCACAAAACGTGCTTATCATGCAGCTACAATGATCTTTGTGGAAAAAAAAAATAAAGAAAAAAGAATATTCTTGTATCTAGAAAAGAAAAAGTAGTTTGTGAAATGTGTAGCCTAAATTTACTACCTATACAGGCAAAATATGTATTTGCTAAAATATTTTTGAATGAATGCTAAGGAATAAAACACTTTTGTCTGTAACTTAAATTTCCTAAGGCAATGACATTTAAGTATTCTCAGAAGTTTTATTTACAGATGTTATTCTGTAAGCTTTGGTTTCTACATAGATTTTTTATTTTTATATTTCTTGATATTATTTCTTTACTTTCTTTTACTTTTCTTTTTTATTCTTTTTTTTAAAATATATATTAAAATTTATTAAAATCCAATACAATTAAATGCATATTAAAAACCAAGTGGCGAAAATGTTCTCTGGGCTTGTAGGAAAAAATAATTAAACTGAGCACATTTCTTTCCAGCTGATTTTATTCTCATGTAATACCTACACATAAATCTATATTTTCTATTTTGGCGCTAGCTTTTTAACCATAACCATAGGGGAAGAAATATTGAGATTATGACCTCCAGGGATATAGGAGAGCTTGGAAAAGTTGATGGGCACACATTGACGTGTAGATTCAGATAAGTCAATTTTAAAATTAGCTCAATTTAGTTAGGTATTTATAAAAATTAGAATTGGAAATTTAAAATGTATTTCTTTGTTAATAATTTCAGTTTTTAAGGAAGACTAGAAATATGCAGCACTAGATATCAAATTTTCATGCTATCTGCAGCCCAGATTCAGTTTTTAAATGGACTTAAGGTATGAAATAAATCTAAGATTTAGTCCTGATATGTATCTGCCTAGTAGACTGAGATAGCCTGAATTTAATTTTTTAGCAAGTGTTGATGCTGTTTCCCTCACATATTCTGAGAGGTATTAGGGTTTTACTGAAGGATGGCACAATGGGAGGTCATGCTCTCATCACCTTATGAATTGACCTTCTTTAACTCGTTAACAATCATATATAATACATCCCCAAGTACTGTATTTTTGCATTTTTTATATCCAAAGTGTGTGTGAAAAGGGTAAAACTTTCATTCCACAGATCTCTATTGGCTAGTGCTATAAGGAGGTTCAAGAATTTGAATTATTCTTTCTGAAGTGACATTGAATTTGTACTCACAACATTGCCTCACTATTTACCTTTGCAAATAGTAGGGGAAAAGAAGAAGAAAAAAACAACCCTGTCAAAATCTAGACTATGCTAATTTGGGACATCAGATTTCATCACTTTTAAAGGGGATCTAACATTAAAATGAAATCTTTAAGGTAGAAAATCATGCTTCCTATGGTCTGAAGGAATAATCAACAACTGTTTTAGGTTCAGTGGCCACCATCAGCGACTCACATGCTTAAATTGTTCCAAAAGTCTGAATTATATAGTGGAGAACTAGAGGCAGAATTATCCCCAAAGGCTGACACTTTAGGAGTCTCTCTCTTTCAGCTGTGGCAAAGTGATTCATAGTTTAAATTAAGAACTTCTAGAACCCTGCAGGGTGAAGTTACTTCATTGGCTTCTGTGATTCTCAGAAGTAATTTTTCTTTCTTTCAGTCTGTGCTGTAAAATCCATGGCAGACATAAGCTTTCACTGAGGAGCGTAAGAACAAAACCTAAATTGGGACAACTTTAAGAATAAAATCTAGGGAGGGGAAAAAAGAATTGTTGGTGTCACTTTTGTAAATAATGCAGAAATATTCAGTATAATTGGCATATTCTTCTCACTTGTTGATTGATTAGCATGTTCATTCCTGCTTTTTTGCTACCCACAACTGCAATACTGTGTTCCCTTACCTTATGGCAACACAAGGCACATGACAACTGATATGTTATATAAATACTCAAACAGTGTCATTGGAGAGCAATGGAAAGCATACCTTTCAGTGGCATGCTTTGTTAGAGTGTCCAAAAGAAAGGAAGTGTGGCAATTAGAGCTGTTGAAACTTATAGCAATTTAGTATATTTTTTTAAATAAAATTTGGACTGAGGAAACATCAGAATTGTACTCACAGCGAAGAAAAAAGTTACACAAGACTGGAAAAATCCATCCCCCCGTAATGAATTACATTTTTCTCTTCCCTGTTACTGTGCACATCTTCTCTTTTCATCTCTATTTTGCACAGATGCTCATCATATGGCCTTATTGAAATGGGGTGGAGTTAAATGAGACCTTTTTTTAAATTATTTTTTTGTAAGAAAATAATCAGACATTTATGTCAGATAAATAGATTTGCAACCTCTAATATTTAAAAACTTTGTAGCAAATCTTTCTGCTTCTTTCGGTTTCTTTTCTGTTTCCTGTCTTCTAACATGACATAAAAAAGTGTTTTTTAATATCTTTGTTTTCAAGCACATGGTCCCCCTTTTCTTCAGATCATATCTTACAACCCTTGTGTTTAATTCCATGTAAGGTCTGTCTCTGTGTTTCCCTTGTGCCTACCTAGGCACAAGCCAGTATACTGGTTTGACATAAGTTTCTGCACTTCAGGTCATGAACTTCACATTGTGCTCTTTGTTAGTTTGTTTCTTTTGTGGTGTTTTTTTGTGTGTTGTGTTTTTTTTGTTGTTTTGGTTTTTATTGTTGCGTTGGGTTTTTTTGGTTGTGGTTTTTTTTGTTGTTTTTTTTGTTTGTTTCGTTTTTCCCTTTTTTCTTTACTGAAAAAACTTCACATTGAAGGAACACCAGCTGACAGTTCTGAGTACTTTTCAGTGAAAATAACTGTTGAGAGGAGCAGTAAACATTCCTTCCATTCTCAGTGTTGCAGTCACATGAAGCAACTTTCAATAGATTTGTATTGCAATTTATGTTGTTGATTACTGAACTACTATTATTCACCACTTTCCACTTGTTATGGAACCACGAGGAAATCATCCTCTGTCGGACATTAATACCTAAATTCAGACAACCTTTAATTTTTTCAATCTTGTAAGAATCACTTTTTAAATGCTTTTTCTTTCTACATTTTCTACATGGTTGTTGCTATTACTCTGCTAAGGAAGCTGCCACTACTCCTTTTGAGTTTGAGTCACAGGTATTGTCTGAGAAATAATGAAAACAGTTTTCCTGTTATAGTTATTCTTCTAAGATACTTTTCTATCTGCGTAATAAACCCCCTCAAGCCCTGTCCTTTTCTCCTTTAATGGCTATATGCTTTTTAGGATATTTTAGGAGACAATGCGAGCAAATTCTGACAGAAGATCTTCCTCTACATAGTGATATTTTGAAACATTGCCACTGTGTGCTATGCTAAACTGTATTACTTCTAATCGAGTTGTTCAAAAGAAGTGGGGCACAGATGTAAAATAAAAGTTGTAAATTACTTTTCTTTCTCCCCCCCCACAGTGTGATTTCCAATACATTGTTAGCTAAAAACATTTGACATTTTGTAAAAACTGACTAATTTAGCTCTCAGATAAATATTTCAAGTGTTGCCTATTAATAAAAGGCAGACCAGCCAAAATGAAATTATTTGCCTTTAGAGAAAAGGTAGTAATAGTCCGAAGTATTACCACCTTATAATTTGATGAGAATTGTATTGCTACTAAATAGAATGTTTTAAAGAGTTTCAAAACAAAGCTGTGAAAACTGTGGGGTACGATAGAATGCTTAACTTATAGCTATGCCTACAAAAATAAATAAATAGAGTAAATAATACTATGGTTTTATACTTATTCAAGGCCTGGGTTGTCACTGATGATGTTTCATTTCAAGCTCTGACTCTTGTCTTCACCTTGTTACTGTGTTAATTAATTTTTCTGTCTCTGTAAAAAATAAATATAATTTCTTATGTCCCAAAAATTTTTCTTGAAACAGAAAAATTTACATTCTGTTCTTACTATCTGCTTTGAAGGAATGCAGTTGTCCACAGGGTTTAATCTTCTCCACTAGCAAGACAAAAAATCTTGCTTGGTAACAACTTGTGCTTCCCTAAAGTATATTTGGAAGATTGAAAAAAACATAATCAGGGACATTTTGAGAACAATTTCACCCTCACTAATAATTAAGCATGACTATTTGGGATAAAAGTATTGTTGATATTATTTCAGATAGGGTCAGGCACCAGCTGTCAGCATATGACAATCCCTATACTGTAAAATGGAGACTTTGATGATGATGAGTTTAAAGAATAAAACAACTAAATTTCTAAATTATACTTGCTAAACCGGAAATTTCTAACCTTGTAGAGTTCATTCTAGTGAAAATCTACCTTTTGAGCCTTGTCTTAACCCTTATAATGACTTTAAAGCATCTTTCAAGGTTGTTCTATTGACTCATTCTTATCAGAGAACAGAGCCCTGACAGTGTCCTATGGTTTGGTAAACATCAGGGGACTGGCAAATGATTATCGCAGCACCTTTGGTAAGGGAAAATTTTATCTTCTTATACTGATACCATTGATAGTGATACAGAAGAATTAAAGTTGCTTATAACAGACTACATAATCTTTCACCCATTTTCTATAATGTTTTCAGTGATATGATGCTTGGTCTTCTGGATATCAAGTGTAATTGTGCAAAATGAAGGGCAATGGAAAGCTTCTCACAAGCCCGTAGATATACACATAACTCATGGAAATAATATCAATCATCAAGAACAGTCAAAATCAGGACTTTTCACCATTGCCAAGGAAACAGGTAAATAAACAGCTAAGCACAAGAAAGAATTGTCTGGGAGTTTGCAGTACAGAGCTTTAGTAACTGTCCATGTCAGTGCTTCAACACCTCATAGAAGTGGCAGCTTATTCCACTTTCCTTAATGTCAAGCTTCCTTTCTTATTACAGTGTTTGCTGAAAGTAGATTATTTTAAATAGGGTATATTTTTTTAAAAATGTAAATGCATGGTCTAAACTTACTGCATAATGGCAACTTGCATGGACTTTTGGGAAGATCCCATTTCTGTAGAATGATATTCATAAGAAGTACTGAAATGTCTCTTTGTATGCATAGATTGATAAAGAATATATGTTCATTTCTGTAATTCCTTCCATCTGATGTTACAAACTTGCATAAATCCTCACTGCCCTACATGAGGTAAGTGAATATAAGAATCCTCATACTGATAGAGAAATTGAGACTTCAGGAAGACTGACTTGAACTAAAGTAGTGGTAGTGCAATCTGAGACTGCATCACAGTGTTCCCTACCTTAGTAAAATTCTGTTAATTACATTTATTGTATATATTTAATACTGAAATTGAAAATAGGAATACTGAAGTTAGATAGGTGAGACAAAGATGAATTCTAAATGCTTAAAAAATCAAAAATTTAACTATAGCAAAATCCATACAAATTTGCAAGAATAGAATTGGTTCATAATTATAACCAGATAATAATACGTTATTAAAAAAAAAAAAAAAAAAAAAGGTTGGAAAACTTCCCAGAGTGATCTAAATTTCAAAAGTGCCATAATTGGGTGCCTTTAGTTTGAAAGAAGCAACTTGAGGTAACTTGAAAAGGCTGCTCTTCAGAAAGATGTTGGGCTCTTCAGTGCCTTTAAGGGTATCAGACATTCAGAGTGAAGAATCCTTAATTTCTAGTGTTTTTTTATTGAAGGTCTTTGGACCAAATAATACTTGTTTCATATAATGTTTACACAGTGCCTGACTCAGTGGAATAGCTGTAGTGTAATAAGTAATATGTCGTACAAATGTTCATATTTATCAGTATATAAATTTTTTTACAATCTTATCAAGTTATTTAAAAATATTTAGCATTTCCTTGTGTAATATTAAGCAAAATAAACTAATTATAACCAGAAAAATAGTAAATGTAATAAGTGTATTGTACCTTATAATTGTCAATATTAATACAAAGTAACATTTATAATTCCCAGCTCTAATAATAATAATTATAATCAGAGGCTGCTGGCAAAAAAAAGAAGGCATGACACTTCATTTTAGAGGGCATTTTTTTTTAATTGGCCTATATAATTTTCTCCTTTCCCATTAACTTTCTTATTTAAAATTTATATGATTTTTATATCAGGTTCAGCTCTGTCAGAGCATGAGCATTTTGCAATTCATACATTAAATATTAACCTGCAAGCAATGCCATATTAACATAACATTTCACTGTATGAAGACTAAGTTATCAATATTAAAAAAAAAAAAAAGAAAAAAAAAGAAGAAATAACCAGCATGAGATGCAGCAAACTACCATTTTATTATGGCATTGACTTTTTACGCACAAAGCATATTCTTACTGCATGTTATTAATTCTGTTTCAAATAGTTTAGCTTATGTTTATGGGTTTTGGGTTTTTTTTTTGTTTGTTCTTCCTCCTCTTCATTTAGAGTCAGAATTCTAGCCTTCTGTTAAGACAGATAACCTTTCTTTCATGAGATAACATTAAGGTAACATTCTTCACACTTGGATCTGTAAGCTTACAGATTGCTGTGGTTGTACATGTACCTGGAATCCAGTTGAGAAATTATGAATCACACTTATTGTCTGGTGAAAGTCATAAACCAGTCATAAATGGTAGTGGTTTAATATCAGAGTGACTTCAGGTTCAGTAATGGAGAAAGGAGATGATGAGTAAATATTTTTAGCATCTTCCACATAAGTAGTTAATGCTGTTGTAGTTCTTTGATTGTAGTAAAACATTTCATTGTTGTAAGTTGTGGATGAAGTCTTTGTTTAATTACTATTATAATTGATGCCTGATCATGGGGTGCTTAAGACTTCAGGACTTAATTTACGTATTTTATAATTTTTTTTTAATACTTAAACTACTGAAAGTATTTGGCTTCTTAAAACTGTGTGGCCATTTGTATTTACATACACACTGAATTAGGAAATGTTTTGCTTCATAACTTCATGTGAAAGATTGTATCGTTTTCAGAGCAGGCCCATCAGTGAAGACAAAAGTAATTTTCCAACTGAATACAGCAAAGTTTTATTTGCTCCATCTGGAGACTGTCAAAAGATACTCACAAGGACTTCAGTGTTGAAGAACACCTCTTTAGACTAGCAAGTTCTACATGTAATTTTATATACTAATAGGCTCATTTAATCAACCCTATTGTCTGCACACAGATTAATAATCTGTGAAAATATTTTTACCCTCTCACATTACACTGTGCAAACCTGTAGAACCTGAGCATAATGTATTTTCTTAGAGATTGCATACCTTGTGAAATCTCTTCTGTAGCTATATTAATATTCAGAAAAAATACAATCTGTTATTTCTTTTCCAAAACAGCAATTTGGCTACAGCCATGGATAGGATATTTTATTTCAATTTTAAAGTGGTCTGATATAACAGGAAATGCCTATTAGCAGTTTCCGGAGAAGGATACATTTGTTACACAGTAAACTACCTTTTGGAATACCTCTACTATTTCAGATTACTTCTGCAGTATGCTAGAAATGCTAGATCCGTTTTATTGGAGTGGCAGATTATTTCTCTGCTGAAAAGCACATGTACAATAAAAACCATGCCAGTTTGCTGTCTTGCAGATATAGAATCCTTGTTTCTTGTTTACAGTTTCTGTTGTCAAAAGATTAGGACCTATGTGTAAGTTGAACTCCTATAACAAAAATTGTATTTTTATTCATTTATCTAGAATCAGTAAACAATCATGTGCATCTTTCTAAACATTTTTTTTTTCAACTTTTATAATTAATATTTTTTTTAGCAAATGTAGTATTCTCAGCATTTAATGCAATTCTAAACTATTAATCTAAAATGCTGATGATCATAATGATAAGGAACATAAGAGTAGATAATGTAAATCCTAGATTATTTATAGGGCGGTTTTGCTTTTGGTTTTGTAATAAAGCAGCAGCTTTCCAGGGCACAGTTCAAGCTGTGTAGAATACTGTATTCAGTAGTTCTACAATGGTCCCACATTCCTGAATAAATTTTGACTGCATAATGTAATGTTTGTTAAGATATGAGAAGAACATTTTTTTTTTTATAACTGCAGCAGAGTGGAATGGTTCATATCTTGGACCTTCTTGGAAAAATCTATATTGAAAAAGAGATGATCGCAAATGCTGTATTGAGACATATGTGGACAGCATTTTTAAATGAAATTTGGAAGTTATCTCAGACACAGAATCATCCAAACAACATTGTATTCCAGACATGTTACTGAGGATTGCAAACATCATCCTTTAAAAAATGCTGGGTGTTGAGGCAAGTCCATATAATAAAGGTTTCAAGTAGAAAAGACCAATGTATTAGTGTCTTGAGATCTGTGTTATACTTCATAGTATTCTTTGCTGTCAAGCACCCTTAAAATAAGAAAAAACAAACAAACAAACAAAACCAAACAAACAAAACCCAAACAATTTTACTTCACAAATCATAGAATCATAGAATCATAGAATCTTAGGGGCTGGAAGGGACCTCGAGAGATCATCTAGTCCAACCCCCCCTGCCAGAGCAGGGTCACCTAGAGTACATCACACAGGAACTCATCCAGGTGGGTTTTGAATGTCTCCAGTGAGGGAGACTCCACAACCTCCCTGGGCAGTCTGTTCCAGTGCTCTGTCACTCTTACAGTAAAAAAAATTTTTTCGGATATTCACCTTGAACCTCCTATGCTCCAATTTACACCCATTACCCTTGTCCTATCACTGGTCATCACTGAGAAAAGCCTAACTCCGTCCCCCTGACACTCACCCCTTACATATTTGTAAACATTGATGAGGTCACCCCTCAGTCTCCTTTTCGCCAAGCTAAAGAGACCCAGCTCCCTCAGCCTTTCCTCATAAGGGAGATGTTCCACTCCCTTCATCATCTTCGTAGCTCTGCGCTGGACTCTTTCGAGCAGTTCCCTGTCCTTTTTGAACTGAGGGGCCCAGAACTGGACACAATACTCCAGATATGGCCTCACCAATGCAGAATAGAAGGGGAGGAGAACCTCTCTTGACCGACTAACCACACCCTTTCTAATGCACCCCAGGATGCCATTGACCTTCTTGGCCACAAGGGCACATTGCTGGCTCATGGTCATCCTCCTGTCTACCAGGACCCCCAGGTCTCTTTCACCTACACTACTCTCCAGCAGTTCAGCCCCCAATCTGTACTGGGACATGGTGTTGCTCTTCCCCAAATGTAAAACTCTGCACTTCCCCTTGTTGAATTTCATCATGTTTCTCCCCGCCCAACTCTCCAACCTAAGTCTCTCTGAATGGCATCACAGCCTTCTGGTGTGTCAGCCACTCCTCCCAGCTTAGTGTCATCAGCAAACTTGCTGAGGGTACATTCTATACCCTCATCCAGGTCGTTGATGAAGATGTTGAACAACACCGGTCCCAGTACCGACCCCTGTGGGACTCCACTAGTCACACATCTCCAACCAGATTCTGCCCCATTGACTACAACTCTCTGACTCCTTCCTTTCAACCAGTTCCTAATCCACCTCACTACCTGATCACCAAACCCATACCTGATCAACTTATCTACAAGGATGCTGTGGGAGATGGTGTCAAATGCTTTACTGAAATAAAGTATTGTAAATAGTTTCTCAGTTAGTGGAAATGGATGGCTTCAATCACAGTAGCTCCTGAAAGTTGATAAAATCCTTTAACCCCACTGGAAACATTCAATTTCTTCATTACTGTCTTAGAACTAAATTTCAAGCCCTTGGAATGCAGTATCTCTCACTTAAAATGTTAAGTGTTATGTGTTTACACAACACAACTGAAATTAGGTTGACTTTTAATCTTAGGAGCAAACATTTATCTTGAAAAGACATTTTCCCTTTGACACTCACTTTTAAAAGCATGATTCAAAGGTCTGTAGTATAATGCTGCTTGGTGGTTTTGAAATTATTTGCTATCTGCCCAATCACACCAGCAAATCAATTTTTGTTTAGGACTTGAACATCACTGTGCACAATATACAATCCAGCAGATGTTCAATGGGAAACAGAAATCATATTTACTTGCAAACAATTGCCACAGGAATGTTGTTCCTCTGCAGCTCTCTGGATTTAATCTACATTTAGTACATAAAAAACCACCAAAGCATTTTAGGTAAACAGATTTATGTCAGTATAGAGACTGTTTGGTCAGGTTCCAGCACTAACTGACAGGATGAGGATGACCTCCTAAAACAGTAAAAATGTTTAGAATACACATTATTGCATGCACACTGTGTTTGGGATTGCTTGTATTTACACAACTCTTGCAGCCATATCATATAGCTACTGTTCACACTGTTTTATAATAAAGCCTCCAATTTTTTCAATTCTGGTTATAACAGTATTTCTATGCATAGTATAGAAAAATTTTAGAGGCTGTTTTATAGCAGAATATATTATGCATTGGTGTGTACCAAAAATATTTTTGGTTCTTGCAACATTTTTGTTTTTTTTTTTTTTCTGGCTTTTTAATGAATCATAGAATCATAGAATCATAGAATCTTAGGGGCTGGAAGGGACCTCGAGAGATCATCTAGTCCAACCCCCCTGCCAGAGCAGGGTCACCTAGAGTACATCACACAGGAATTCATCCAGGTGGGTTTTGAATGTCTCCAGTGAGGGAGACTCCACAACCTCCCTGGGCAGTCTGTTCCAGTGCTCTGTCACTCTTACAGTAAAAAAATTTTTTCGGATATTCACCTTGAACCTCCTATGCTCCAATTTACACCCATTACCCCTTGTCCTATCACTGGTCATCACTGAGAAAAGCCTAACTCCGTCCCCCTGACACTCACCCCTTACATATTTGTAAACATTGATGAGGTCACCCCTCAGTCTCCTTTTCTCCAAGCTAAAGAGACCCAGCTCCCTCAGCCTTTCCTCATAAGGGAGATGTTCCACTCCCCTAATCATCTTCGTAGCTCTGCGCTGGACTCTTTCGAGCAGTTCCCTGTCCTTTTTGAACTGAGGGGCCCAGAACTGGACACAATACTCCAGATGTGGCCTCACCAATGCAGAATAGAGGGGGAGGAGAACCTCTCTTGACCTACTAACCACACCCTTTCTAATGCACCCCAGGATGCCATTGGCCTTCTTGGCCACAAGGGCACATTGCTGGCTCATGGTCATCCTCCTGTCTACCAGGACCCCCAGGTCTCTTTCACCTACACTACTCTCCAGCAGTTCAGCCCCCAACCTGTACTGGGACATGGTGTTGTTCTTCCCCAAATGTAAAACTCTGCACTTCCCCTTGTTGAATTTCATCATGTTTCTCCCCGCCCAATTCTCCAACCTATCTAAGTCTCTCTGAATGGCAGCACAGCCTTCTGGTGTGTCAGCCACTCCTCCCAGCTTAGTGTCATCAGCAAACTTGCTGAGGGTACATTCTATACCCTCATCCAGGTCGTTGATGAAGATGTTGAACAACACCGGTCCCAGTACCGACCCCTGTGGGACTCCACTAGTCACACACCTCCAACCAGATTCTGCCCCATTGACTACAACTCTCTGACTCCTTCCTTTCAACCAGTTCCTAATCCACCTCACTTCCTGGTCACCAAACCCATACCTGATCAACTTATCCACAAGGATGCTGTGGGAGACGGTGTCAAATGCTTTACTGAAATCAAGATAAACCACATCTACCGCTCTACCATCATCTATCCACCTAGTAATTTCCTCATAGAAGGCTATGAGTTTAGTCAAACATGATTTACCCTTGATAAAACCATGTTGACTGCTCTTGATGACCCCCATGTCCTTGATGTGCCTGGAGATAGTGACAAGAACAAGTTGTTCCATCACCTTTCCAGGGATGGAGGTGAGGCTGACCCGTCTATAGTTACCCGGGTCCTCCTTCTTGCCCTTCTTGTAGACTGGTGTGACATTTGCTATCCTAATGAAGTTTGGGAGTTTTTTGTTGTGCTTTATTTTTTGGGGGATCCTTTGCTGTTGTTTTGCTTTGTTTTATTTTGTTTTGTGTTATTTTTGTTTTAGTTTTTTTTGTTTGTTGTGGTCTTTTAAAATAAGATATCATTAAAGTGAGATCTGTAACCGTTATTTGAACAGTTTGGGCTTTATTCTGCCTTAGGAACACTACTTCCACCACGCCTTTGCAACATTCTCCTAGAGAAACTGACTGCATGTGGCTTGTACAGGTATATTCTTCAATTTGTAAAAGAGCTGGCTGGATGACCAGGCTCAAAGAATCACGGTGAATGGAGTTAAATCCACTTGGTAACTGGTCACAAGTGGTGTTCCCCAGGGCTCAGTGCTGGGCACAGTTCCCCTAAGTAACAATTATCTAGATGAGGGGATTGAGTACACCCTCAGTAAGTTTGCAGGTGACACTGAGGTTAGCAGAGGGACCTGGACAGTCCATTTGTATGAGTTTCAATAAGGCCAAGTGTTGTATCCTGCACTTGGGTCACAACAACCCCATGCAATGCTACAGGCTTGGGAAGAAGTGGCTGGAAAAATTTATTGCAAAAATGACCTGGAGCTGATTGGCAGTCAGCTGAATATGAGCCAGCATTGTGACCAGGTGGCCAAAAAGGCCAACGGAATCCAGGCCTGTACCAGAAATAGTGTGACCAACAGGAGTAGGGAAGCTATGATCCCCCTTTACTTACCTCTGGTAAAGCTGAATGAACCTCAAATACTGTGTTCAGTTTTGGGCTTCTCACTACAAGGACATTGAATTGCTGGAATGTGTCCTAAGAAAGACAACAAATCTCTGCAACTATCTGAAAGGAGGTTGTAGAGACGTGGGTGTCTTCTCCCAAGTAATGAGTGATACAATGAGAGGAAATGTCCTCCAGTTGTGGCAGGGGAGGTTTAGATGGGAGATAGAAAAAAATTCTTCACTGAAAGTGTGAATGGGCATTGGAACAGGCTACCCAGGGTAGTGGTTAAGTTGTCATCCTGGAGGCATTAAAAAGATAATGCAGATGTGGTCCTTAGGAACCTTTTTTAGTTGTTGATTCGACAGGGTTAGGTTTAAGGTTGGATATTATGATCCTAAGGGTCTTTTCCAGCTTAAATCTTTCTATGGGTCTATGATTCTGTCAATTTCAGTAAGTGCTCTTTGTCTAAACATAGTTACCTGGTGCCATTAGAGATTTCACTAGGAATGAGATGTGCATGAAGCTTGCACATACAGCACAGAACCATCTCCAGAAGCCTAAGCCATTCTGAGATGTACCTGAGGACGTGGTGGACACAAGCTGAGTCTCAGTAGGCAATAGATACAAATGTATCAGTAGTTAAACCTCACTCCTATAGCCTACAAAGGGAGATTACATGTTTTGAGATCAAGCCAGTCATAAATAAGTTTCTAGAACTGATGGGATAGGTCAATTCTGCTTGGTGAAAAGTCTAAGATAGCAATTCACTTGGTGTGAATGGTGTTCTCTTGACTCAATTTTGTATATGTTAACAAACTGTCACATTTAGCTGTTCATTAGCATAGCTAATGAATTTATGAATGAAATAATTTATGTTTGTACTATATTCTTTATAACATTTGATAGGGGAAACATATAACTAAACATATCTTCTGCTACAAGGCAATGTACTCACTTGGATGCCTTGGGACATTTTTTTCTTATGACTTGTCACTACATAGTTTTCAGATATTCTGACTCAAGCATTAAAAATGTAAGTACATACCATTTCTTTGTAGTGTAGCAAGGTGGTCTTATCACTCTTTCTGTTGAAGAGAAAAAAATACATTATGTTCTAAAACATTAAATACACTAAGAAAAAGAAATGTGAAATAATCACACCACACATCAAAGACAATAAATGTAGACAGATTTTTTACATTCTTTTATGTTTGTTTTTTTTACATACCTCATTTTAATGTGCTGCTCCATTTTTTAACCAAAAGAACCCCAGTATGGTAACTTTAAAATGATCTCCAGACTGTTTATAAAAGCTGCCAGGACAAAAAGAAGGCTGCAAAGCCATACAGCTCCATTCCATCAACAAGTAATGAAGGTTTAAACTTTCTTAGCTTTGCAAAATGTACTCATGTGAGTACTTCAGAAACCTGTTTCACAGGCAGTAACCTCTGCCCTGTACTAGGTCCAGTGAAGGCCTATGCAGAAAACTGCTCACATAATATAGGTTTTATTATTTGGAAAATGTCAAGACCAAAAGTGAAGAGCATAGTCCCAAAGACTGTAAACACACACACACACAAATGTTGAATTTCAGATTTCACTATTTGTGCAAGAAAAAGATTTTCCAAAATAGTCCTCTTGGACCCCACAGTTTATGTTATTCTGTTTTGCTTTATCTTCTCTTTAGATTTCAGCGTTGGTTATAACTAATTGTAGGAAAACAAATACATTAATGGTTTTAGAATTTTTTTGTTGTTCTTAGGAATGTTATTGACATTATGTGAGAGACCTGACATTCTAAGATAAGTGACTATATTGGCAAGGGGGGGAGTAGGAGAGAGAACACATTTGAATACAAAAACAACAACTGAAACTTACTTAAAAATAAAACAGGCAGAGGCTTCCAGAAAAGAAATCCTAGTAAAATCTAATAGATTTTCAGGCCTGTTTGTCAGAGATTAAATATATGTTTGCTTTCTATTTTACAGTAAGTTAATACTCCATCTTTATGCTACCAGTATAATAAACATATTCAAAATAAAAGTTGTTTACTTGCACTGCAAGTCACATTTTTGGTATCTAACAGAAAAAATCAGATATTGCAGACTTGTACGCAGGTAAGTGCCTCTGAGGATTTTCACAGTTGTAATCTACGTGTGAAGAGATTAAAAAATTTAATTAAATTACTTCACAAAATTAAAAATATAGGCAAATTCCTACAGTGAAAGAAGAAGGTGTCAGGTAAAAAAAAAAAAAAAAAAAAAAAAAGGAAGTAATTATTTATCTTAGTAATTAAAAATCTTCACAAAAATTTGAAAATATAACTAAATTAGCCATCCAAAAAATAAAACTGCAGAAAAAATCCAGTCTCAGAAGAAAAATAAATAGTGGATAGAGGTGAAAAACTGAAAACCAGGAAGTCAAAAAGACACATCCATTTAATAAAAAACCCAGACTTTTTAATAATATAAGTGTTCTTATTACTTTGAACATGTTTGCAGCCCCCTAAAGCAAAACATTAAATACTTCAAAACCCTTGGTCAAGAAGTACCATGGACTAAAGATATAAACTGCTATCAGTCTATAACAAATTAATTACTTTGTAGAATGAAACTGTTAGAAACCAGGGTTAGCTTCCTTAGCAGTTCTTTAAGTTGTGGACTTGAGTTCAACTTTCAAAAAACCTGAAGCCAAATAATTATTCTGGCTCTGTTTCTATGAAAATTTTACAGTTTATTTGTACAGAGGCTAAATCAAAGTTGTTAACTGAAGACTGACACTGTTGTTTATATACATATTTTCATACATACATATACAAATTACTTGTATTTCTACGTGTTTAGAAAATAATAATACCAGAAGTCAAGTAACACATTTAAGAAAACTTCTTAAGAACTAAAACTGATGCAAATTTTCAAGGAAGAATTGAAGAGAAGGGTAGTAGATGTGATAAAACACTAGAATGAAGAATCTCTTGCAGTATCAAAAATATATTTATTTTTAAAAACCACGAACAATAAAATAAAGCAAAACAAAGAAAGAACCGGGAGGGGAGGCTGGGTGGGGGGAGGGAGGCACGGCAGGAATAAATTGATCCTTTGTTGTCAGAGGTGATGAAAACACGGAGGGCATTTACTTTTGTTGTTTTCCGTTACTGAACAAACAAGATCTTCACATATTGCCACACAGTAACATTTTAACGTTCCTGCTAGTGTTCTGGGTGTGTGAATTCTCACTGCTAAGTAAATTTCTCACTGCCAAGTTATAAATCTGCGAAATATAGGGTTTATAATACAAGTGCTGCTACAATCTTGAATACAACTGAACAAATGATACAACTATAGTTATGCTCGGTGAGAAACACAATAATGTATTCTGAAATCATAATTTTGTCATTTATTTTCTACAATTGAATTTGTACTTCCTTTTTTAAATTAACCTTTATAGTTTTATAAACATCATGGTTTTCTCACTAAAAATAAGATTGGCTTTTCTTTTGTTAGCACTGAACTGCTTAGCTATATACACCCCCTTTTTCTCCCCTTATTATTTCTGCAGTGATTTGAGAATGTGATACAGAATTCTAAGGACCAGACTTCCAAAAATAGGTTGCAACTCCTTTAAGATGAAGGTCTAAAGATATCCCATGCTTGATGTAACTGTCTAATATTTTACTAAGAAAAATAATATTAATAACATAAGAAATTTTTTTTTTAACCAATTAGAAAAAAAAATAAATGCAAAGAGGTTCAGGGTGATTGTTGAGTTTTTCCATTCAACTTCAGAAAGCCGAAAGCAGTGTCTGGAGCAAAGCTAGCTGTCATTTCCTTCTGTGAATCACCTCACTGAATTGCAATAACTCCTTTTTAAGGTGATTAATGTGATTTCAGTGTGATCAATCAGTTTAGGAGATGCCTATTTCTCTTTGCTGGAACCTGGAAAATATGAAACTGTATGACAGTACATACCTAATACTGGGAAGACTGCAGATTCTAGGATGCTACTTCTACCTTCTAGTAAAAATTTTACACTCCCATTTGTCTCATTTGTCTTTCTTCACTTTTATCATTTGGTTTCTTAAGTGCAGTAATGGATTTCAAGTTGTACTGACAGAAGGAAATAATATAATCTGACCTTCTGATAACTCAGGCCATCAAATCTCTTTCAGTTATTTTTGGAAATGACTGACAACCTGTGTTTGTCATTAATTATAAATGAATATTTTTTTGAGAAAAAAGCGTTCAAAATATGTGTCTATTTATATATAATACAATTGATTCGAGTCCTGACAAGACAGTAAATATTTACAGTATTTTTTATCTAACCAAAAAAACCAAAACAACCAAACCCCCAAAAATAACAACCAAAATCAACAACAAAAAACTAAAATCAAAATAAACTAACTAACAAACAAAAAGCCTAGTGATTTATTTGAGCAGGTCTCTTTATAAATAACAGTATTCACAACCTCTTTTTCCCAGAATGTGGAAACATCCAAATCAAGACCAAGTAGTTATGCTACAGTTGATCCCCAAAAGATGCTTATCTCTGGCTTTACATTCCTATTCCTATGTCAATAGCTTTGACTTTAGGTATTCCCCACTTCATACACCACAACATTGTGTTCTTCACTGTGAAACACACCTTTGTTTATGCGACTACGAGTTTCTGCAAAACTGTATTATGTATCTGATTAACAAAGCAATTCTACATAAACAGACCTGTGAATAATAGTCCTGAAAAAGGAAACATTTTGTTATTGTTCTCTGAAAACTGTAGAAGATTATAGACTTAGAGGATTTAAATTAATGATAGACAAAAATATGTGTCATTAATTTTGTTACTACTTGAAGTCTCTAGAAACTTAGAAATACAGTATAGTTTCCTCCATCTACACAGGTGCTGTAGTGCATATTCCCAATAATTACTCCAGATGACATTGATCATTAGTCAAAAGAACTAGAAATTAGTCTGAAAAGGCCTAAATTATAGTTTTTGCCTTTCATCAAGCTTTTAAAGAAATCTGCTCCCTTCAGTCAAAGTAACTTTAAAAATTATCAGAACAATAAGAAAGCCAGTCTCTTTTAAATACACTCCCAAATCCATCAGGAATACACACCAAAGATTTTTAAGCTTTTAAAGCTGTAATAAAATGAACTAAAATGAACACATAGTGATCAATTAATCTGAAATATATAATTGGCTAATTCTAGTGTTGTCTTAGATTTTGTTCTCTTTTAAAGGACTTCCATTCTAAAACATGAAAAATATACACAAGTCAAAGAAAACCACCAAAACAAAAACAAACAACAAAAAACCAGCCAACCCAACAAACAATAAGAATTCACAACCCACTGCACTTCCCCCACCCCCCTGAAAACATGGAAGACTGGCAGAAGGAAAGAGATAGGAAAATATCTACAAATTTCTGTTCAGATGGAGTCAGACTCTTCTCAGTCACACCCAGCGCTAGCACAGAGTTAATTGGCAGAAATTCAAGAAAATTCAACTCAAGCATAAGAAAAATATTTTACTGTGTTAGTGTTCATACACTGGAACGGGTGACACAGAAAGGCTGTAATGTCTGCATCCATGGAGGTACTCAAAATCCAGCTGATCATGGTCCTGCATTGAGTAGGAGGCCTTCAGGAATGCACTGAAATAATTGTGTGATAATTATTATCTTGAAAGGCTATACATCATTTAATTCATTTCAGTTCAATAGCCAATGACCTTGCTTATCACCCTACCCTTTACTCCCTCTGAGATTAGAACAGAATACCTGAGAACAAGTCCATCAAGTAGGCTCAGTTGTCTTTGAAAAACAGCATGACATTAGTGGACTCAAAGGGGTGATGGGAAGATCAATTTTTGCTGAGGTTGTCCAATCAGTGACATGCAATTGCATTAACATTGCTCCAGTGTTGTCCTTGTCATTACAGTCATTCTGGTCACTCAATGCACTGACTATGAATGTGTGAAAAGACCTGACCCAGATGCAAGAGGAGATCAAGAATAACATAGTACTTCATCTGGAAAAAGAAGAGGCAGCAGTGGCTGTTTATTCTGATGCGGAGACATGTAGTCCATACTGATTAAGTCAGGAAAGCCAAGACTATGTGACCTTTTGAGGCTGAACAGCAGATATTTCCATGATGAAAATGACAGGAGGCACATTGTGAACATACTCTCAATGTTATACAATACCGTCCCACCAAAAAAAATATAAAAATTTGCTTAGTACTGGTTAAATATGAATGTGGATTTGTATTCTATATAAACACAGAGTAATCAATCTTTCATTATCTAGTGTTTGGTATTTTTAAAACAAATCCATAAAAATATTGTCTCAGTTTCTGAACGCGATCTGAAATTACACTACACAGTTTGAGTGAACTTATTTGCCTGTGACTGGCACTTCTTACCAGAATTAGAAATGCTAAACTAAAAGCTTGTTAGCATGTTTTAAAATCAGCTGTCTAATTCTCATTTAACCAGATCTCGCCTCTGTCTGCTGTACATGTTTCTAAAAGAAAACCATAGAAGTTTGCAAGAGAGCAGAAACCAAATGGCACCATGCACATTTAAAATAAAGGATAAAATTTAGTAGATTTCTGTAAGTAATCAACAAATCTTAAGAACTAGTTTTGCTGTTAGTGGTTACTTGATTTCAACTGGGATGTTATTTTAATAGCTATAAAACTGTTCTAAGCAGTATCTATGGTGACAAGGAGCGGAAAAGAGCAAGCCAAATTTTCAGCAATAAGCATGTTAAAATATGCATTTTTTAAAGCTTAGGTCAGTACTAGGACTCCTAGTCTTTGAAAGTTTTTCTTTTTTTGACTCATGGAAAAGGAAATTATGTGCTCTAGGTGACTCTGCTCTGGCAGGGGGGTTGGACTAGATGATCTTTCGAGATCCCTTCCAACCCCTGTGATTCTATGATTGATTCTATGAAATCTTCAATTATATGAAAGTATACGTCTTTGATAATACTACAGGTTACTAATAACAGATTGACTGTCAAAATAAATTTTTCAGGTTAGCAACTGCTTTTTTGAAATGCATTGTAAGAACAGAATTTTTTTTGAGGTGAAAAAGATTCATGTGAAATTTCTCAACAGTCCCTCAACTGCCAAGGGAAATGCTTTGTAATTGCATACGTTGCCCACCAGGTAGTATGACCATTCAAAATTAACGTGGTATTTTACTGAACAACTATTTAAAGGAAAGCTGCTGCAAGATGTATGAGAGTTGATTCCCATTTTCCTGGAGATGATTAAACACTGAATAAGAGACAATAGCTAAGTAAAATATAGGAAAATTAGAGGTTTTCCCATGTTATTTTTAAATGCTTAGTAGTTCTAGTCACTGTTTTAAAACAAACAAAAAACAACAACAAAAAACACCCCAAAAAGCCTCCCAAAAAAGACTATTTTAAAAGTTGCCAAATTAAAAGTACTAACAAAAAGTATTTCTATATCTAGCTGTATCTACCCCTAGCATCTATAAAATGTGAAACTATATGCCTTCTAAATTGCTAAATAAATGCATTCTAAATAAATGCATAGATGGATAGAGGCTGGTGAGGGAGATGGAAGCGATATTTGGAAATTTAAATACGGCCTTAGTTAAATTACATTTGAGACATTTCCTCACTTTAATGATCAGACTTTGGAAAATATGTACTTGAGAGCATTAGGGACAGATTTCTTTGCTTTGTAAAATTGGAGTAAAAATGTAAAATCTAAAGCAATCAAACCATCATCATGCTATATCACAGTGATACCAACATTTGAGTGATGGGCTTAATATTGATAACGGAATTCTTATGATGTGTAAGGAGTGATGGGCTTAATATTGATAACGGAATTCTTGTGTAAGGATGTGTAAGCAGTCTTATTCAGTATCTTTATCAAGGATCTAGACAGTATTTTTACAAGTATGTCATATGTAATTACTGTATGCCAAGTAATTACATTTACTATGGCAATCAAAAGTCAAATTTGGTCTTAAGTGCTAGGTTCAAATAACAAATACTTGAACACCACTAGGTTGTTCATGTACAACTTAGATGTTTTGGTAAGTTTTGCATTTTTCAGCTGAGTTAATCAGGTTGCCGACATTTCAAAGAATAATGAAGAACCTGAATATTAATTGTAGAATAGTAATTGTAGCCCTGAAGAGTAAAAGCACAGTGTGTATATATTCAACTTCGATGAATATAGAAGAATATTTTCTATAATTTAATTGCTACATTTTGCTGTCAAAACCCTGTTCACCTTCTTTAGGAGCTAAGCATATTTGGACTAAATATCTATTGTGATGTGCTGCATTATGAAAACAGGACCTGATGCAAATCTCTTGGTGTTGGGTAGTAATCACATTCTTGATCTGGAAAAAGAACAGGGAGAAAAAACATCTTGCTTGAAGTTATTTTCTACCTCAGCTGTTTATATATCCTCAAGGGTTTTATACACCGTTGTTATGTTTTTCTGAAACCTACCCCCTCTCTGCACTTATTTATTTATTTATTTATACACACACAGACACTTTGATAAATCTTATTTATTAATCTTATCAGTTCCTTTTATTTTTTTTTTAAATTTGTTTAGGTTTCAAGTTGTTCTATATATGGATATTCTGGCACTAATTATAGAACAGATTGTGTTGGGATTTCTACAGGACTGCACTATGGCAATACAGATTAAGCAATTAACCTTGATGTCACTGTAATTATTAAGATACTTTAGCAAAATGAACTAATTTCCCCACAGAATGTTCTGCTGAAATCAACTTCCACTCTTTTTAAGATGCCAAAATAGAAAATGGAAAACTAAGTTTGCAATTTTAATAATCTTTTGGGTATGCAGACCTTTTCAGCAGTTGTCTTTGCATGTTTCACATAATAGCTCATTCCAAACCCACAATATGCATTTTTTTGGTAGATTCATAAAAATGTCCATGTTGCATATGGTAATTAAAACAATATTAAAAATATTCTGTGGAGATCAGTGAAAACAAAAAGGAAAAAAATTAAAAGGAACAGAAAATAGCTCTTTACTGCCTCTTTACCATGCAATTTCTGATCTTAAACACATCATCTTAAATACACAGCCAAGTGGAACCAGCTCATATTTACACTCTGTACAATATCAGCTCTTAATATTCAGTAATAAAACTACTTGCAGCCAATATCAGAACGTTATGTACTAAAGTATACTTTATTAGACAGACAATAACATGGAATATTTTGGCTTCTCATTAAGATATATATTTAAATTTTTAATCCTTTTTAGAGGTTTATAATTACTTCAATACTTCAGATATTAAATCAATATCAATCTAAAAAAATCTTTAAAATTAGTCTTGATTGTGGTCTTTTGTAAGTATAGGAAGAATACCTGTCCTATACAAATTTCTCTGTAAAGGAGAGTAATTCAGTTAACCATAGCATTTCAATCATTACATATCATATCAAGATTAGTTGCAAAAGCAAGATTAAATAAATTCAAATGGAAAAAAAAAAATAAAATAGGTCAATAGTAGCTATTTAAGAAGCCTTTTCAATTTTCCCATGTATTTCAGTAATGTTTTATGGAGATAAATTTGAATGCATTTCAAATAATATTTAAAATTTAGAGTAATTACATGGTAAGCTAAAAAAAATTACATGTAGAATAATTATTATAATATATTTATTTGTATCTATACTCCAATAAGGAGTAGACATGTAATTTATTCACACTACTGTTATTAAAATCTTGCATTTGCCTTCCTACACATTTTTATATATATATAACTACAAAACCACAAAAGAAACAAGAAGATACAAAAATCTTAATTATTTTTTTAAATTAGTAATATAAAACTGTTCACCTTTTTTGTAATTTTTCTACTGCAACATGTTTGCACAGCACTGAAGTGTGTAGATGTAACTACTTTATTCATAAATGAAAATTTATATTTCATAAACTGCAACTATTTCCAGCTGCATTGGCAACTCTCAAAATATATTTTTTTTTCAAAAGAAGGAATAATTTTTTAAATTTTGCATTCTCTTTCTCTTAACAGAATTAACTTTTATTTTTTTTCCTTCAAACCTTGATGAAATTGAGGGGAAAATAGTGCATTGTTAGAAAAATGTGTTAGCTTTGTCAGGCTGCTATTTCCTGGATATATCTGTTTAGATGAACTCAGAATGTCTTTTTGTGGTTTTGTGGGGTTTATTTGACTTTTGTTTGTTTGTTTTTTCTGGGTATTTTTATTACTGTTTTGAGAGCAGCTGACCATTTGCAGATATTTAATTAGACAGAAATGCTGCTGCACTGGAGCCATTCATGAAGGGGTAAGTAATAAAATGAGAGGAAAAAGCAGAAAGGTTTACCTAACACAGTCAGGATATGGAAGGATTTACAGTGCTTTGAAATGAAAGGGAAGTTTAACATGCAGATCTCTTTCTACAACAATAGCAGATGTGTTTGAGAACAACAGGACTACTCCAACTACCTTGCCTCAAGCCATACATTTATCTGATTCCTCCCAGCACAACACAGCTTTGTTTCTCTCATGCTCTGTCCTACAGGAGTCATTGCTACAACGAGCAATTTCAATAATACATTCCTGACAGACACTGGCAGACCAGAAGAATCCACTGCTGACTGTGGGAGGCCATTCACGTTTATCATTTACTACATTTTTTTTCTCCTGTAGCCTTTTATTTTTTCACCTGAGCATTTTTCACTTTTTTCATCTGCTTTGCAGTTATTTGTGTTTAAGGAAAGCCTTGTCCATCATTATTATGTTAAAAGTTTCAGTGTATTTGAACGTGCTTTTATTATCCCAAAGAAAATAACTGTCACAGTTTGACTCAGGATTGGCAATTAAATGAGTGACAATAATTCTCTTGAGCCTCCTCCCCTTCCACTTATGTAGGGA
>NW_009953507.1:2059731-2109643 GCF_000747805.2 Chaetura pelagica | reverse complement strand
AACGAAACTAGACATTTTTAATTAAATACTAATTACAAGAGAAAATATGTACAAATATGTACAAGTATGTGTAGGAATATGCAAAACCCCTATCACCCTCCCCCACCCCCCAGTAACTCCCCTGACACTCTCCTCAGCTGTGAACAGTTCTGAAATGTCCCAGACTGCTGCCAGAGACAGTGGCAGAGCAGATAGGAGCTGAGGGTAGAGTTATGAGGGTCAGGAAAGCACAGGCCTATGGATCAAAGGAGATGGATAGATGGAGTCCTCCGCAGACGCTGGCCAAGGAAAGAAAAAAAGTAAAAAGAAGAAAAAGGGATTTTACTTCCGTGATCCCTGAATTTATACTGAAAGCCATGTAAACATGGATAGAATGCTTTGGTTTGTTGATTTTGGCATTTGTCTAGTCCACTGCTCCCTACAGGAGTGTTGTAGAAACAACTGATCTGCTCCTTTAGTGTCTGAAGCAGCAGATCTGACAAGTAGAGAAAAGTGTCCTTGGTTTCTCTGCAGTAACTATAAACATTCTGGTGTTACCAGTCCACTAGCTGGAACAGTTCCTGCTACTTCCAAGCAAGTGTGCTGCTTAAAAAAAGCGTTCACTGAAGAAAAAAAAAAATCAGTAAAAAGAAAATTTTCTTTATCCTAACGAGGACAACATCCTATAAAGCATTTAATAGTGAGAATTACTTCTTAGTAATTCTGTTATTATTATTAGCATGATATATTCTTTATTACACTTACCTTCTGAAAATATTTCTAAAAAATGTGAATTTTCATCTCTGTAATGTATGGCTCAATATTTTATAATAAACACTTCCAGGATAGTGGAAGGAATAATTGAGGGACAGTATAAGAACTTCCAGTTTTCTCATTTCAAGGCCCATAACAGAAGCCGAAGGGTTTCTTTCCCCTTTCCTGTGATTTTTTTTACTTTCTTTGTTTCATTTCTCTTTCTTGTGCATGTTGAAGTTCCTTCATTTTGTCACACTCTAGCTTTTTGTCAAAGATCCTTGATGTTTTCTTCCTTTTTGCTTGCAATTACTATATACTTTTTCTTTCAAGTAATCAATTGCATTATTCTGAAGTGGCTGCCCCACAGTGGGTGGGTGATTTCTTTCAGTTGTTGCTGTTGCTCAGGGCCAAAAATGCTATATAACCTTGGTTTCTTTATCATTCCATTTGAATTTCTATTGAGATTTAGTAAAGTCATGATGAGCTTCACAAATAAACATTCAGCACAGTTTTTTTCCTCTCTAAAGTTTCCATACCAAATAAATCCTTGTAATTTATTCAATATTCTTTTATTTTTACATGGGCAGCATAATCAATGGATTACAATGAGGGAAACAGAAATTCTCTGAGACAGAAATATTACAGAACCAGACTTTCAGCAAGTATGTAGACATAAAGAAAAATAAGACATATCTGTAAAGGAAGATAACATATTATTGTTTATATCAGGAAAATTATGTCTTTTATTAATTTTTTGAACTACATTTTCCTAATGCAGACATACTTGTAATTGAACCAAAGTTGAACTAACATATAAAGCAGAATGGATACAGAAACAAAACTGGTCTTAGAAAGTAGACTTAAAGAAAGCTAAAAGTTCCATGTATTCCTTCTTAATTTTTGAAATATGCGTATCCACCACTATAGGAAAATCATGATGGTAGAATTTTTGCATTTTCTTTATTTTAAGAAAAAACAATTCTGTCTGGTCTTCTTATGCAGATGAAAAACAAGATCTGTAGACACCTCCATCATTGATACTACTAATACCTGTTACTGAAAGAAAAATGGTAGCTTCCTGTAATATAGTTTCCAAGAAAACTACAAGAGAAAAACAATCACTTGCCAGGTATTGGTCCAATTACTATAACTTTTGGTCACAAAATTACTTAATTATCTTATGCTCTCACTAAACCATGTAAGAGAATTAGAACCAAAGACTTTTTAGAGAGTTTTACTTATCAATTTCAAAGAAGTAAGTTTCTGTAATAAGCTACCAGATTGTTGCTGAATCATTGTCATGAGGCTTCCAAAGGTAAAAGCAATAATGCAGCAAGGATGAGTTTACACTGTGAAGGAAGTTCAGATCAATGCAGCATTTTCTGTGGCCTCAAGGAACATGTAAAACTTTTAGAAATCACAGTTAATGTCTTCAAAGAATACTTTTCTGAGAGTGGGAAGAAAGGACAACTGTGCACTATACTGTAATATTACTTTTAATACCTTATTTCCCTCCCCTCCCCCCCCCAAGCAAAACATAGTTAGATTTTACCATGGAATTTCATCAAAATTAAGTGATATATCTGTTAGGGTGTGATATAAACAGGTTTCCTTAGCTCCTCATCCCTCCTTTTACAGAACAATTGATTCCATGTTCTTTAGCGGTGACATAGACTATTTTCCAAGGTTTTGTCTTTTTTCCACTTCCTATATGTTAAACTACATTGGATTAGATAAATTCACCTCACTTTATTTTGTTCATCAACTATAACTTAAAATATTTATTTCAAAAATATTCCTGTCATGTGTCTTTGTAAATAAGGTAGACAAATTGCTACTCAGTTTTCCAGCTCACTCTTCTTCCTTCCATCCTTGCATTCTACCTTCCTGCTGTCTGAGATAATAGATGACATCTTATAAGAAGATAATTTATAAAAATTGAAGTTCTTTTCACATTCATGAAAGTGGAGCAAAGAATTGGCAAAATGTAGCAGGGTTACTACACAAAATCATCTTTTGGCATACTTTTTGCAGGAAGCCAGTATCAAGTCTAGTGATTTAAAATTTTTCCAGACATGCACACTTTATTTGCATCAAAGATAAGGACAAATAAATAAATAAATAAAAATCTAATCCGTTTTTCTACAGATCAGTTCTACCTCTGAATTCTTCTGAAATTTGAGCAGCTGTCCTTGGTTATTGTATGTTAGGGAAGAGATAAGCTGTTCGTTTTTAGAAAATTTCATTCTTTCCCTGCCGTTGGTCTTAGACTTGTTCTAAGCTGTGCAAAGCATGAGATTCTAGAAAAAAAGCTTTAGGTTTTGTAATCTTCAGAGTCAAGGCAGTCAGTCTTAGTGATGTGAAAAAATGACAATTGTATAGTTTAAATTAATTAGTAGTAAATTAGTTCTGGAAGAACAGTCACACTCTGTTATTATTTTTTCCCTTTAGTTTTGTAAGGTTAAATGGTTTGAAACATTTGACTGTATAAAAATTCAAAATCCAGGAAATATAGAAATATTTAGCCATTAAGTTTACAAAGTAATATGTGTAAGAGAAAAACTTAGACACTTCATATGCACTGGTTCCATATATCTTCTACATGTTGCTAATAATGAAAACAATAGAACAAAGAAGCAAGATGAAATATATTCAGTTAGGTCCACAAGCACAACCTTCTTCAATTTCAGAGGAGGGAAGGCAGGATTTGTTTTGGTTGCAATCATCATCACAAAATTTAATTATTTTATTTTTCTAAGTATTTGCTCATATTCAAATGCTATTCATAATATGCCCAACAATATTTGCTAACATTATATTACATTTAACAATCATAGTTTATCATTAGCTTGATGTCTGGTATATGATGGCAGTTTTGTGGCTTAGGGAAGTATCTCTCTGCTTTTTTTGAGAACATCTCTTGGGCTTTTTTGTCTCACATGAAGATTTTTAATTCAGATTATTTTGCATTGTTCTGGGTTTTATTTTGCAATACTGATGGTAGGGGAACCTCCTTCCACATACTGGCAAGGTGAGATGAAGAACTTTTTTAAAAAAAAAAAAAAAATCATTCAGATTTTTCAAGAATGTTGAAGCTCTTTTCTATCTTAATGATTCAAAATCAGCCTAAATTACCAAAGAGTATTTTTAACAATCAATTATTTAGTCTGTAGATCTGTCCAAAATCAGTCTGAGACACACAGTGATGCATTCAATTGTCCAGTTGACACAGTTGTTTGAATTTGGGAACTCAAACTTTGTGACTTTCCAACATTAATTTCAGGACTATAGGTACTTTCCTAAGCAATCTATGAGTCAAATACATGGACCCTTTAAAAAAGTTATTACTTCTGTGATTTCCAGAAGTTTTTTTATGAATACCACTGTATAGGCTTCCTCAAAATTGTGACTTTTGCTAAGAAGATTTTGAATTTAAAAAAAGTGCAATTGAATAGAATATTCAGAATATTCATTAGAATAATTATGAAAATAGGGGGGGGAGGATTATTATTATTTGGAGAGAAAAAAAGCCTACAAGAGAATCTCAAGCATACCACTACTCTAGAGAAACCAAAAGAACCAATATCATACTAAACGATTTGAAACATGTAAGAGGAAAACAGTCTTCATAATACTTTTTTTTTCCAGATCTGTCTTTACATTTAAAACCTTCAACCAAATAGAAATGCTCTCAATTCACCTAATTTTAACCTACAGCCCCTGAAAACTTAACATATGATCACTTGAAACAGGAAATACTGTTGTAAAACAACCACCTGTATATACTCTATTAATCAGTTTTGTTGTCTCAATTTTAATATAAGCAGCAGTGCAGCAACACTTGCATTTTTCTAACAGTTGCAGTGCTGCAGCAGAATAAAATCTCACTAAGAACATTTTGAGTTCTTGGACATACGTATGTGCTATATACATAAGTATTGTTATATGCAGTAATATTTAGAACCCAGACTTTTCTAGGATATTGACAGTTTGCTAGGGACTTTTTGCTTGTGGGTGGGTGTGAGGCTTAGTTAACTTATTTTGGTTTTGAGAATAAAAGTTATAGAAGAAAGCAAGTTTGTTTTTCTTTGCCTTGTTTTCCATGTCATTTCCCTGTAAACAGGAAATCAGGCTAAAAGGAGGCAGCCTTTATGTGATGTTCATTTTAAACATTCATAAGGACTGTAACATTTTCAGAAAACCAAAGGCTTAAAAAATTAAAGTCTTGTTCACAATATTAATTTACAAGGACATCTACCATACTGATAGGTTTAACTGCCAAGGATATATCATCTACAAAAGAAAATACTGATATGAAATATAAACCCAGAGTGCTGTGGTGGCATAAAAAAGTTACACATTGTGCTCCCTTTTGTTCCTGTAGCACTGGCAAGTGTAGGGACTACATATAAATTAATGTAACCTTTCTTTACTCAGGAACTAGCAGTACTAAGTGTCTGAGGAGTTATAACAAGATATTCACTGGACTAATGTGAATATATGTACTGTGTTTCCTGAGCCTCCTATGCATCACTAGTTTTCTTCAAGTCAATTGAAACTAGACTCTTGGTCATAAAGAACTTTTACCTTATGTCATGATAATTTGATTTCGATAGGTTTGCTGTAAAGATATATTATCTGGTTCAAATCCCTCAGGCTACTTATCACTTCCTCCCTCTCTCACTAGTGGGTAACTGCATTAGAACTGTGCTTTTCAGCCATTTTTCAATTAATTTGAATGATACCACAGGGATTTTTGAACTTTTAAATTAATTGTTGACCTTATCAGTAGTAGTATCGCTAATTTTTCAGATTCTTTTCTCTCTTACTGTCTCTTCCCAGGAGTGTTTTAACCTCATGAAAAAGTATAAAACTAGAAATTGTCATCTGAGATCTCAGTTGATACCTGCAGGAAGCCAGCAGGTAAAAGACTGAAAATGAGGCAATCCAATAAAACTTAATTATATACTATAAGGTTCACACTTTAAAATATGATACATTTATTTAATTCTTCTCCTCTTCTCTTTTTGTTCTTTCCTCTATTCATTCCTTGTATTGCTTTCATTTGAATCTATGATAGTGATTTTCCAGTCCCATTTCATATCAGTTTTTGAGGAAATTATCTATAAGCTGAAAATCAGTCAAGTAAGATAACTAAGTCCTGATACCTCCTACAGTGTCAACACACAGGTAAAATTTATCTTTGAAATTTCTATGTGAACTTCTTAACCAAAGAGTTAAGAACAATTTTATAATGTATTAAAAGTCTGATTTATTTTTTTTTTTTAATATAGTAATACTTTTCTAAAACTTTTTATTCATGCCCTTCAACAGTTATAAAAACTGGGCTTTTGTTGGGGGGAAGACCAGACAATCTTATGTAGCCTGTTTTCTGTTCCAGTTAGAAAACACAGAATTACAGATTATAGGACTCAAAGGAAGCTCAAAAGATCACTTTGTCCCTATTCAAAGATAACCTTCTTAGAAACATGAACTTTTAATGTTGATCATTGCACAGTCCTAGCAACATCAGTTTCATTGGGGGAAAAAATAATGATTAGACTTAGAAGTATTTTCCTTTATTGAGTATTATTTTGGTTGATAAATTGCTGTGATGACCAACTACTTAGAAAATATGGATGAAGAACAAAATTTGTGATGGGCTCTTTTAATATTTGATTTTGGTTTGTATTTGAGAAAACCTGAAGTTAGTCTTTAAAGTACTTGGAAATGTGAGAAGTTATATGGTATTCATAAATGATGGAGATATGAGATACAAGTATGTAAAAACTACAAGATACTTTAAATCCACAATATTGTTCTTTTGCAACACAGATACCCTAAGAGCAATCAGACAATATAATATTTTTTTAAGTGTTACCAGAAATTAAAAGCATTGCAGTCTGATAACCTTTGTGTGAATACTACAATAGTGCTATATACGTAAGTGATATGTATACGCAGTGATACTTGTACAGTTTGACACAAGTATACTTGGATCTCTACAAGCTTCTCAGATACATACTAAGTCACTGTCTTTTCTGGAATAAGAACTTGGTAGATCCAATACAAGACCACAGGTAGGTTTCTCCCCAGAACAGATCATTACATCCCCAAGGCTGTAATATAGAATCATAGAACCATTTTGGTTGGAAAACATTTTAAGATCACCAAGTTAAACCCTTAAACAAGCACTGACAAGTCCAGCATTAAGCCATGTCCTGAAACACCACATCTAAACTGTCTTTTAAATGCCTTCAGGATAGTAACTCAACTTGAAGCTGCTTCCTAGGGCAGCTTGTTCCAGTGCCTGATAACATTTCAGTGGATAAATTTTTCATAATATTCAATACAAAACTCCCCTGGCACAATCTGAACCCATTTCCTCTTGTCCTATTCCATGTTACATGAACAGACCAACACCCACCTCACTGCAGAATCACAGAATCAAGGTTGGAAAAAGACCTTCACAATCATCAAGTCCAACCATCTGCCCTACAATCCCTAACCACTAAACCATCTCCTGAAACACCATGTCTTCCCCTTTTTTTGAACACCTCCAGGGATGGTGTCTCCACCACCTCCCTGGGCAGCCTGTTCCAATGCTTCACCACTCTTTCTGTGAAGAAATTTTTCCTAATACCCAGTCTGAACCTCCTGTGGCACAACTTGACCCCATTTCCTCTTGTTCTATCACTAGTCACTAGGAAGAAGAGGCCAATACCCACCTCACCACAACCTCATCTCAGGTAGTTCTAGAGAGCAAAGAAGTCTCCCCTCAGCCTCCTTTTCTCAAGACTAAGCAAACCCAGTTCTCCCAGCCACTCCTCATAGGACTTATGTTCTAGACACTTCACGAGCTTCTTTCCTTCTTCAGAAATTCTCAGGGAAAGAAGCCTACAGAAAAGCATATGATGTCTCCAGGGCAAGAAACACTGTTGCAGTCTCACCAAAATGGAAGAAGCAGCAAATCAGAAAATATTTCTATTTTACTTCCCAAAATCATGTACTTCAGAAAATTGTCTTACTTTCACTTTTTCTTCTGTTGAAAAGTCACTCATACATTCACTACATCTGCTGGATTTTAGACTCTACCAAAAGCTTTTAAACATGTATTTTTCATCCATAATTTCTTCTTCTTTCCATGAATCTCTCCCACCAGGCCTAAGACTCTTAGTGCAATATTCTGATGCTACAAAGAGTAGATATAGCATAACCCTGGTACTGCATCATAAACTATGAATTAATATAGTGTTCTTGGCAAATATTATGATTAAGCTCAGGCTTTTTTAAAATCACATTTTGGGGAAGAAAAAATACCAAAAGTATTTACGTAGATATTCTCCATCTGGGAAATTGTGCAAAGTTCTAACGTTTTTGTTTTGTTGTTTGTTTTTTTTCTGTGTTTTTTTTTTTTGGGGGGGGTTGTTTGGGGTTCTTTATTGTTGTGTTTGGTTTGGTTTGGTTTGGGTTTTTTTACATGCAGGACTATATTTTAGCTCTAGTTAGATTCTAAAATACAAATAGAATCTCACTGACATTTTGAGATGTACCTAAGTATTTTACCCTTGATGCACATTAATGGCATATAGGCAGTCAATGATTCAAGTACAAACCTAGTGAGTTTTCAAAGGATTTTATTTAACTCCTATGAAGAAATATTTTTTAGATATTCTTAGTGTTTCAGACTCATTGATACCTACAAACTTTCAGGAGTCTAAAGTTTTCTGTGCGTAAAAAAATATTTTGTTGTTGTTATAATACTTTTTTAAGAAAGGGAAACTTCAAATATGTTTAAATTGTGAGGAACAAAAATACTTCTGTGAGCAAGCCTTAAAAATGATACAGTAGATAGAGCCATAAATCTTTCAGGAAACTTGTCTTGTGCTGAATCAACTGGTGATACAATCCTATCTTGCCTAGTTAATAAGTAAAGATTATTGCTTGGTGTTGAAGTAATTTTTTGAATATTCTTAAATGTAGACAAACAACTAACATTTAGTAAAGACAATGGTCTTGGATAGAAGTCAGTAGCTAACTAACTGTAGCTAGCTAAAAAGCGTTCAGAAGCTGTCTGCTCTTTTACAAAACTTTTCAAAAGTATGTGCATAGATAACTACAGCAGTCCTCCTATCCCCTTCTCAAATCTTTCTCTGCATTAAAAACACCAACCAAGCAAACAAACACCAAATAACCAAAATAAGAAAAAAAAACACACTCCCAAAACCAAGCAAAAAACCACCACCAATGACCTAATGTGCTTGAATTTGTCAAATTTAGAGAGTTTTCTTATGGTGATTCATACCTAAACTGCAGACCTCAGGTCTTCCTCTTGACTCTGACCTCTAGGCACATATATTATCATGTCCTAGCTTGGTGTGAGTTTCACACCTGGTTGTTTGAGCTTGCAATGCTCAGTGACCTCCTTCTGGGGTGCATAACATATGAAGCATTAAAGGTGTATCACCCAGAGCAGCTGTCATACTGTTCAATGAGATAGCTGAAATATCACAGTCACTCATTTCACTCTGTGGGAATTTATTTCTCTCCATAACTTTTCACTCAAACATATAAATTGACTGAACACATTTAGGCTTTATACCGACCTAAGTCATTCACATCTTTCAGTACTTTTGTTTTATCAAAGCTTTTATTTAACTTTTCAGTTTACCTAGAACCTTCTAAGATTATGAAAATAAGTATTTAATATTAAGATTATAATCAGACACTTTTTTTTGAATGTATATAGACTTATCCATAATTTAGCATTTCTTAGATTTAAGTTGTTTTGCAGTTCACCTGAGAGCTGGAAGAACATTCAGTTTCACAGAACTGTGGACTACATTGATTATACATATTTTTAACAAGATTTAATACTTATTAATGTATTCAAATCACATGACTATAAAAAATGAGAGTAACTAATGGATGAGTTTACTGCATCTGCAAGGGCATTGCTAGTACAAATTCATCTGGTCATGCTTTAGAGAAATAGGTTTTTGATGCTGCTGTCCCCTGCCAGGAGAGCACAAGCTTTACATTAGGAGAAGATGACAGGACTAAATAAATGGAATGTCAAGGGACTACAAATACATAGCAAATAGGCACAGCCAGGAGGTCATCTGGAAAGAGAATCGGCTGGATGCAGTTGGTGTGAGGGCACAGTGACAAATCTATCATCTGTCCACCAGAACAGAAAAGACATAGGAGACTGGACTGACTTCAAACAGTACCTGTATTAGTAAACAGTTTAAAAAGGAATAGCTGAACTGGAAACTGCTGTTCTATCTTAACTTTATTTCTGTGCTCTTTCTCTCCATCCTCTGTTCCCTAAGCCATCCTTTCCTCCTTTCTTCCTCCTTCCTTTTCTGTCTCTCAGTTTTAGATGTTACCTTAGGGTTCTTCAGGATAAAAAGTTATTATTCAATAAGTTGCATAAATACCTGCTAATATAAACTTTTAAAATCAGCTATGGTTACTTTGTTACCAAATGGCTGATGCGAATTTTAGTGATGTCTTTCTTTCCTGAAGTTACAAGGACAGTTCAATACTAGCTTACTGGGGATTACACTGATGGCAAGTAGTGAAAGACAGAAATTAAAGATATAAATATTGCAGCTCTAAACTGGTGACGATCTAGATAGGGTTTTTTTTGTTGTTGTTTGTTGGCTTGGTTGTTTTGTTGTTTTTTCTTTTCCTTCAAATGAATAAATAGAAAAAAGGTCAGTCTTCTTAATTTTTATAAATACAATAACATGAATGTATACATATATTCGGAGGAAACATGATCATTATATTTACTATTACTTGTATTTATCTCCTTCTCTACATCTTCCTTAGAAATTTCAATATGAAATTCTACCTTCTTCCATAATTATGATGAGCTCCTAACCTGTCTCATGCTGATGAATTCTCAGTCATTCTGTCTCTGACAGAACTTTCTGTGTCCTCGTGATAGAGACTGTTTTAACGGGTGATGCTAAAGAATATGTGATTCTAAGGTGGATACTTCTATGTCTTTTTCTAAGTCTAATGTACAAATCATCTCCTTTCCTCCAAACTGGATCTCTGTTGTTTTTCTGGATAGTCAAAATAATAGATTTTGGAGGGAAAAATTATTTCTATTTTGCATATTTTTCACACATATTTGTCTTGAAATTTTTATTCAATATACACATTAGTATAAGCCAGATTTGTTTTAGTAAAAGGTACAGCAAAAGCTTCTACAATCTCTGCTGCCCAAAAAAATTAGCAAAATACTTTGGTAAATAAAAACGCCAAAGGGATTTAGGAGCACACATCTCTGTAGTTTTGAAAGCCCTAAGTAATAAAATATGAGAAACCAAACAATTCCATAGAAATTTACATGACTAACTACATTTTGGATTAGAAAATGTAGAACGAATACTTGTATGGTCAATGAAAAGTTTATTTTCTCTTCTTGTACTAATCAGAATGTCTTATTACTGCTTATTACTGCCTGAGGAGGATATTTTATAAACCTAAACAATCATCCACTAGAGTAAAAAGCTTTTATTACTGTCAGGTTTCACACCATTTAAACATTTTTTATAACTGTAGAATTTGACTGTAACAATGAAAAAAGACAGATGCATATTCAGTCATTTGGAACTGTCTTGAAATTTTTCTTTCTTAAAGAAGATATGACTTTGTGGTCAGTAAAACCTTATATCGTTTCTGTCATACATAGCTCTTCATCAGATGTGTTCTTCAGGGGTTGTCAGCATCTTCAGTGATACACCTTGTTATTAATGACATTTGCTGTTCACCTATGGGAACTGTCTTTATTTATGCTACCAGGCATTTATTAGTCCGACAGGACTGGAAGACAGCAAGTTAAACAGGTCGTATAATCAACATCTGCAAATATAACTCATTTATCATGGCCACATCAAATTCATCAGAAACACAACCTTTCTGGAAGCATGAAGGAACCATACACAAGAAAGGTTAACAGAATTAGAATGCTGTCGAAGTCTTTAAAAGTAAACATATGCAACAAAGAACTTATTTAATATTTGCCATACTTTGTTGTCTCTTCTTGTAAAGAGTATTTGAATAATTAATTTGTTATTTACCATAGCTCCATGACATCGTATGTTGTGACCATTTTTAATATGAATAAATGTTCTCAATAAATATTGAATGGAAAACTGCACTGGTGTGGAACCAATGAATTGAAAATCTCATTTAGGTCCTGATCCTGTGAAACATGGACATAGCCCATGTCATGATCCTGTCAGTGGGATCAGTGTCTATCCTCTTAGTATGTGTTTCTTTGAGAATTAAGAGGCATTGTTTATCACCAAAGTTACTCAGCATCTTGAAGGACCAGATATTAATAAATCATGATTCTGGCAAATGAAAATGTCTGCTATTAAAATGTCATTAAGACTAACTTTCTTCATCCTTTATTGGTTGTTTTATTCTGAAAATCTTAGTTTGAAAACATAAAAAATAAGAGGATGTTCTGAAGTAAACTCTTAACTGTCAAACTATGCTGTTTGTTTTCACTGTCACTGTAGTTAGACATTCAAAATGCTACTGTAATTTGTTGGTTCTTCATTGACTAGTGTATTGTCTTAATTTTAATTAATGATGGAAACTAAAATAACTATGGTACAGTATAATACAAAGACAGGACATTAGATGCATCAATCATGCATATTTTATTTCATCAGTATAATCAATTTTCTAATTTGCGAATTTAGATTTACATGTATGATATCAAGCCAAAGAAGAATAGTTGAGAAGGGAAACTTCCTTTTTGAAAGCTCATCTTATCAGTAAATTAAGAAAATGAAACAAATGCACAGTATTCACAGTGATGACCCCAGAGGTAACAGAAAAATTCTAAAGAGAGAAAGACTTCCACTCAGTAGAAGAGGACCAGGTTAGAGGCCACTTGAAAACTGGACATGCATAAATCTATGGGTCCTGACAGGATGCATCCACAAATTCATACAAAGCTGGTAGAAGTTACTGCTAGGCCACTCTCCATTATCTTTGGAAGGTCATGGAGACTAGGAGAGGTGCCTGAGGATTGGGGGAAGGCCGAAGTCACTCCAGTCTTCAAAAAGGGCAAGAAAGAGGACTCAGGGAACTGCAGGCTGGCTAATCTCCCCTCCATCTCCAGTAAGGTGTTAGTACAAATCATTCTGGATGTCATCTGAAAACATATGGAAGCAAAGGAAGTCATTGGAAGAGGTTGGCATGGATTCACCAACAAGAAATCATGCTTGGCTGGTCTGATAGCCCTCTATGATGTCTTAACTGTCTGGCTAGGTGAGAGAAGAGCAGCAGTTGTAATCTACCTTGACTTCAGCAAGGCTTTTGACACTGTCTCCCATAACATCCTCATTAGGAAACTCAGGAAGCATGGGTTAGATGCGTGGACAGTGAGGTGGATTGAGAGCTGGCTGTGTGACAGAGCTCAGAAGATCATGATCAATGGTGCAGAGTTGAGTTGGAGGCTGGTAACCAGCAGTGTCCCCTGGGGGTCAATATTCAGTCTGGTCTTGTTCAACATATTTATCAATGACCTGGACAAGGGGACGGAGTGTATCCTCAGCAAGTTCACTGATGATACAGAACTGGGAGGGGTGGCTGATACTCCGGAGGCCAGTGCTGCCATCTAGTGCGACCTGGACAGGCTGGAGAGCTGGACAGAAGAGGAACCTAATGAGGTTCAAGGACAAGTGTAGATAGAGTCCTGCATCTGAGAAAGAAGAGCCCCATGAACAAACATAGGTTAAGGGTGGACCTACTGGAAAGCAGTTCTGAGGAGAAGGATCTGGGAGTCCTGATAGACAGTAAATGAACCAGCAATGTGCCCTTGTCGCCAAGAAGGCCAATGGAATCCTGGGCTGCATAAGGAAGTATGTGGCCAGTAAGTGCCTTACTCTGCTGTGGTGAGGCCACATCTGGAATAGTGTGCCTAGTTCTGTACTGCCCAGTTCAAGAGGCACAGGGAGCTGCTAGAGAGAGTCCAGTTTAAAAAAGTTCAGCTGGTCAATGTAATGCAACAGTCTCAAATCGTTGGTCAGAGATTCACTTCACTGCTAGAAATAATGGTATCTGAGCTGAGAAAACACCAAGAGACAAGTGAGAAGTTTGCAACAGACATAACTGATACATAATGATAATTAAACATCCTTGTTCTTTGTCTCAGATACATATCCCAGTGATTGTAAATCTGCCTTTACTAATAACTATTACTGAAGAGAAAAACAAAGCAAGCAATAAGTAAAAAGAATATCACTATGAGTAGCAAATTAAGTTTCTTGGTGACAGCACTGGCCCAGTAATAAAAGCATATGTACTAACAATAGTTTCCCAAGCAGTTTATTCTTATTTCATTTTTATTTAATAAACATTTTATTTAATAAAGCATGTTTTACATAGAAAAAATAAATTTAATAAAAGTTTTTAGTGTTGCTGATGTTAGTTACAATTAAACTGAAGCACAGTAAAGATAAAAAGTTTAAACAAACTAGATGGGAGCAAAATACTTTATATTTTCTGTAAACTAGTTTATCATAAATGTGTCATTCTTTAAATGGGCTAAAACTCACATCTAGTTAGAACATGATGTTGCCACATATAAGCAGGCTATTCCAAACTCCAATTCATTTCCACCATGACAGATAATAATTGGTAGTAGTAATAATGACAGTAATAAGTATGGGTGGTATGACATTTTAGATAGCTTTTGGATTACTCTAACCATATAAAAAGACTGAGAGATGCAATGTCATTAAACTCAGGAGCTCTCTGCAGTAGTTTAATTATTTAAAAAAGGGAAATGAAATGGTCATGAACATTACAGTGATCATGGAAAATGGCTAAGCAGGTGGTAAGCTGAAGCTATTGCCTGATCAGTCCATTTTGCAACCACCTTGTGTGCCACCACAGCAATTTGTCTAACTTGACCGCCCGATCTGTCTAGTTGCCATGAGCTCTTTAGAGAAGGCACTAGCATTTCCAGTTACTAGTTTTTTTTACGGTGCCCCGGGATTGGAGCTCGCCATGACTCACGGGGGAGCTGCTGCTGGGGGGTTGCCTTGGTACCGGGAAGCCGGCCCCTACGGACCTGCTGCCGAGCCCTGCCAGCCACATCCCAGGAATCACACTATGGAAGGGTAAATGTACGTACACATACGCGCACACATGCACACACACGTATTCTCTAACCTTCCTGCCGGGCTCAACTCCTACCCTTTTACTCCATTGATTCCACTCCTCTCCTTTGTAGTGTACATTTAATAAGACCACAGTACCTTTGAATTATTTTCCTGATATATACCTAGTCTACCTCTCCTGAACCTTGGATCCTCAGTTTGTATTAACCCTCAATAAACCGGTTGATTTGTGAACTAAACATTGGTCTCAGTAACAATTTGTGAGAGCGGTGAGGAGGGTGTTCTATAATACTCTAAAATACAGTCCTGCAGCGGCCGTTCCTCTGTGAGAGGCGAGCGCCACGTGTGACCCTTGGGTTCCATCACAAAGCCTTTCACACTGAGGGGGACATCACAGAAGCCCCTTGAGCCAGCAGCTGGCATCAGGTTGCAACAATATTATTTTTTCTTTTGTGTATTTTCATCAACAAGAAATAAACTGTTAATGTTCATCAGTAATAATTTTTTTAAATGCCATGTTAAAACAACCTTGTTTAGAAAAATAAAAGAGTAGGTGACAAATGGCTTCTGATTTCTTATAATTCTCTTTGTATTTTGAAAATGTTGTATTTTTCTCAAAACAAGAAACAGGTAGTAAATGTAACAGTCCAGAGCAGTAATAACTGATGTCTCAAATTTGTAAAAATGTGAAATGAATGTTAAGTTTCAAGTAAAATATTTACATGCATATTCATATGACTGATATAGCACTTGTCTAGTGATAAGATTACATAGAGTTATCCCACTCCTAAGCCCAGTTTGATGGCAGAATCAAGTTATTTAAAAAAAACAAACAAATCCAAGCAACATGACAGTTTCTATTCTAGCTTTGGTTACATTTATAGGAGGTCACAGAACCATAGTACGGTTTCTGTTGGAAGGGGCCTTAGAAGATATCTAAATGATGTCCCCACTGACAGGGACACCTCCAATTAGACTAGTTTGCTCAAAACCCCATCCAATCTGGCCTTGAACACTTCTAGGGAAGAGGCATACACAACTCCCTGGGCAATATGTTCCAGTGTCTCACCACCCTTGCACCAAAGAGTTTCTACCTAAAGTCTCCACATTTTTCACAAGAACATCATTAAATTCTGCCTTATCCTTACTAATAGAATCCAGCTAGCAGTACAGATGCACTTTTTGAGAACTAGGTGTTGTCTGAGATTTTGGAAAGAGAAGTTTTTCATTATATTTTTTCATCACCCCTGTTAATGAAAGAGAAGTACAGAGGAAAAGAAAACCGTATTTACACTGCAAAAATGCTCGACATCCATGAAATTTATTTCACTGTCAATGAGGAATAGTTCTGCAATGCTTCAAAACTTCCTACAGTTTGGCATGGAATTGTGCAGAATGAACCTTTAATAATGAATGTTCTTCATGGTTTTGAACATCACAAAGTGAGAGGGACAGCAGTTAGAAACACTTGAGGGAAAAATAAAAGGAATCTCACCCAGGTGAGAATTGTCGCTATCTTGAGCTGCTGAGACAAATGAGAAACATGTTTCTCCTCTTGTACCCATTTCCAGTGAATTTTTGTCTACAGAGTGGCTTTTATAACACTTTGGACAATATGGTGTTAATTTTTAGAGATATTTTGTAATTGTTTGATTAGCATTTCTAATTGAAACATTCTAAGGAGTTGTCCAAATTGGTGCTAGATTAAATACATCCACCAAGGTCAAGGAAATAATGCCAGGAAAGTAATACATCCATTATTTAATAATGTCTCTTACTAAATAAAATACTGTATGATGTTCTAAAGGAGAAATAATGACATGCTGAATTGAGGAATCCTTTCTAAAACAAATGTCTCATTAAGATGGGACCAACCTAAAACTGAAATATATGTGTTTAAGCTCCTGTTTTTGTCAGCCCACTTGATCAGATTCCAAATTTCCTGCCTAGATCTATCCTTCAAAATATTCCAGGGGAGCTAGAAGCAGGGGAAAAGCAGCAGTGAAGTACACCCAGTACCTATTTTAATTTAAAGTGAAAATATATATTTCAGTGTTTGCAACACCTGAATTTTTACTTCGATCCTTAATGACTACTCCATAATCTGGATTGGGCTTTAATGTGCACCTCTAAGAAATGCCGGGGAAGCATTGGATGATGAGATGAAAGCGGGGCACTGAAGGAGAAAAGGTCATATCTGAAGACATAGGTATGACCTTCCCTATGACTGTGTCTAAGATGCATCTCCTGGAGAAGTACTTCCCTGCTATATTTACACCTCTGAACTCTTTCAAAAAGCACGACACTCAACATTTTTTTTTTCTTTCAGATACTTATACAGTATTTTATAAAACTAAGAAATTCCTTTAGTTCAGAAGATACCTTTCTGTTCCCATTTTAATCATTCAGTGGTTAGTTGAATACTTGTATGAGGTACAGTTAAAATGTCTTTCTCTGCCTGAGGGACACATACAGAGATCAATGGTTTCTTTTGAAACCATTCCATTTTTCATGCACTAATCAAAGATCGTTGAACCAAAGACAGAAAGAAAGCAAGGGAGACAATATGCATGTGTGGCTTTCTAGCTTACTGATTAGAGCTGTCACTCAGAAGAGAAGACATTTGTGGTTTAGTTTCTGCTTCAGTAGCTCTGTAGGTTTCTCACTATTACTTTTCCAAAAGTAATGATGCATAGGATTTAAACCTTACATTGTCTTTCTGAATACAACTTATTTAAGCAGAAGGATTATTGAAAACAAGTTTTTAAAATTATAATGTTGAGTTCTAATTATTTATTTCTTTCATTCTAAAGAATTGTGATACTGCCATGGAACATCTTTTGATTACATCAGTCAGACAACATAGGACGTATATGACACATTTAAAGAACATAAAACAATGCTAACTCTGTAGTTACTGAGGAAGCTGGGAATGAGATAGGTATTGGTCCACTAAGCTCTCTCAATATTGAATGAAAATACTGTTTGACATGGCCAGAAGAGAAACCGATAATAATGCAGTGTGAAAATGGTGTTCTCCAGGATTCAGGGCCATTGAATTGGGTTTTGAAGATGGCAGTTTGGACATCAGTGACCAAAGTTAGAATAAATAGGAAAGTAAATGCTTGTGTTCTTTTCTATCTGCCACCCTGACTTTTGTGAATCGCTAGAGTTGGAAGGAACCTTTAAGATCATCTGCTTCCAACACCCATGGATGGGCAGGTACACCTTCCACTAAACAAGGTTGCTGAAAGCTCTTTCCAACTTGGCCTTGAGCACTTCTGGGGGGGGATTGGAGGGGGGGGGGCATCCACAACCTCCTTGGACACCTTCTTTCACCACCCTTACACCAAAGAATTTATTCCAATGTCTAACCTAAATCTCCTGTCTTCCAGCTTAAAACCATTACCTCTCGTCCTATCACTACTTACCCTTGTAAAAAGTCCCTATCTGGCTTTCCTGTAGACCTCCTTCAGGTACTGGAAGGTTGCTATATGGTCTTCCTGGAGCCTTCTCTTCTCCACATTGAACAATCCCAGCTCTCTCAGCCCTCAGATCAACTTCATGGCTTTCCTTTGGACTTGCTTCAACAGTTCCATGTCTTTTTTGTGTTGGGGAACCCAGAACTGGACACAGTACTCCAGGTGGAATCTCATGAGTAAGGAGTAGAGGAGCAGAATCACCTACCTTGACCAGCTGACCATGAGTTTTTGATGCAGCCCAGGACATAGTTGGCTTTCCTGGCTGCAATACATTGCTGGCTTGTATTGGGCTTTTCATTGACCAGCACCCCCAGGTCTTCTCCTCAAGGCTGCTCTTAACCCATTCTCTGCCCAGCCTGTATTTTTGCCTGTCTACCCAGAAGCAGGACCTTGCACTTGGCCTTGTTAAACCTCAAGAGGTTGGCATGGGCCCACCCCTTAAACCTGTCAAGGTCCCTCTGGATGGCATCCCTTCCCTCCAACGTGTCAGCTACACCACACAGCTGTTGTCAGCAAAACTTGCTGAGGGTTCACTCAATTCCACTGTCCATGACACTGACATAGATTTTAAACAGGACTGCTCCCAGTACTGACCCTGGAGGAATGTTGCCTGTCAATGTTGTCCATCTGGACATCAAGCCATTAATCACTACCTTCTGAGAGCAACCATCCAGCCAATTCCTTATCCACTGAGTGGTCCATCCATCAAATCCATGTCCTTGACATGGTGTCATATGCGACAGTGTCAAACACTGCACAAATCCAGGTGGATGACATCAGTTGCTTTTCACTTGTCCACCAACACTGTGACCCTATTATAAAGGCTACCAAATCTGTCAGGCATTATTTGCCCCTGGTGAAACCATGTCACTTGCCACCATCCACCTTCACATTTTCTATGTGCCCTAGCAGAGACTTCAGGAGGATCTTCTCCATGATCTTGACAGGCACAGAGGTGAGGCCGACTGGCCTGTAGTTTCCTGGGTCTTCTTTCCTTCCCTTTTTGAAAATAGGGGTTATATTTAGGTGCTTCTCTTAGTACTTTCATAGCAAATGAAGACTAGGGAAAAATGAGCCAGGACAGGGCCTTGGTGAGACATACGTGGTAAAGGCTGAGGTACTGAATGCTGCCTTCACCTCAGTCATTAAAAGGGAGATGTACCTTCAGAAATCCAAAGATTTGGAGATGAGAGGGAAAGTCTGGAGCAATAAGGATACACTTTTGGTAAGAGGATCAGGTGTGAATGTTCTAACTGGAAGGTAAATTCAATCTTTTCACAAAGTGTCTAAATTTCTAACTTTATAATCGATAACACTGTGCTAAAATTGGAGGAACTTCAGCTTTCCTATGTGTGGTCACCTTGATGCCTGGGAGCTTCAGAATTTCTCTTTTGATGAGGATGTTGAGTTGGGCTTACCAAGTCATCATTCATTAAAAGTCTGATGTAACTTTGTCTGGAGTTAAAACAAACATGAAATTATTGTCTAAATTATGCTTATTTTCTCCCTAATATCATGTAAATTCAGGTTTCTTCCACAAAACTAGCTTTTTAATCTAAATACAACTAATTTTTTTTATTTATTTTTTTTTTTTCTCATGAAGTATGAAATTATTGATTACTTATCCTATAGAGATTACAAAACATTGTCACAATGGTAAACAGGCTTCTTTACCTAATACAAAATCTACTTCATTGTTACTCTCATTTTATATAGAAGTATAAAATTACTTGCATTCCTAACTGGTGGTTTAAAATTGACCTTTTATATAAAGTAGTGAGTTACTACACCACCAAGAAATAGATTTGCCTTATTCTTCTTATACATATATTTGTATATATATATTTGTACTTAGACCAGGATTATAACTCTGACATTGTCATCTCAAAATTATCTTTCCAGATAGTCCATCTGTTTGGACCACCTCTGGGGCACATTTGAATTAACTATTTATAAAAATCTTTATACCATTAGATTTACTATTAAGTTCTTTAATAAAACAAACAATCTCTATATCTTGATATTATTTGAAAGGGAATATTATCCGTATTTTTGAAAGCCCTCTGAGCAAGTGTTTCATCTATACCTAGCAACAGTACAAAACCAGTAAGACTGATGCAAACTACTTATGTATATCAGACTCTGCCTTAAAACATTATTTAGGGCTACACCAGATCACTTTTTCTAACTACTTAGTGCTTGTCATCTTTCTGTTGAAGGCTGCCAGTGACGTTTTAGTATATTTTTTGGCAACAGGAAATCCTGCCTAGGAGCAACTAAAATAGATCATTTATTAATTTCTCATGGGCCATCAAACACTCATCAGACAGTATTGACTGTGAAGCATTGCTGAACTTGGTTGGATTAAGACTGGCAAATTAGAGATGAAAGGCTCTGCATCTCAGATGAATTGACTTTAGCCTTCTTTTGTAATATTCTGTTCTAAAATCTTTATGTCAATATTATTTTCTGAATACGTGCTTTTCTCCTGGGCTTGAGAGTGAGTGAATGACAGAGGCTAAGACTGATTCTGATTCATAATATACATATGCAGAGAAAAGGTGGGAAAAAAACACTTAAAATTGTAAGCCTGAAAACTTGCATACGTGCTTCTCTGCACACACACTATGTTTCTGACCTTTTGTCCTGAAAATCATTACAGAGACAAAACATTCTAGGAAATCAGAGCAAAGTAAGGGGGAGTACTTGAGGATATTATATGGCCGAAATAAAATTCTGAATTTAGAAAAAAACACTATGAAGTTATGCGTGCCTGTGTCTATACAGAGTAGATCTAGACCATGAAATAGATAAAATCTCAGCATTCTGCAGAGTAAATACCAGAACAGAACAGAACCAGAACAGTACACATGATAAAAAAATTTCTATCCCAGTAATGAAAAATAATGTTGAAAGTTATGATAGGTGTTTCTTGTTAAATGATAAATGCCCTGTTACTGAGTTCTATATTCTATACTACACACTTGTAGGATTTTGTATGGTAAGTGAGATTTCAAATATTTTTTTTGAGAGGAGCTGGTAAAACAGAATTATAATTGAATACTTAATTCTTTAATAATGAGTTCTTTTACTTAATATATATATATATATACACATCACTTTTTAATGTATTGTGATATATAACTATTTTTTAATTGAAATCACAAAACCATTACATTATTTTTATTACATTTCAATTTTTATTACATTACATTTCTGGAATGTTCCCTTTCCTTATTGAAGTTTTCTTGTTGGTGTGGAACCAGCTTACCAAAAGATCAGATTATTTTCTTGCTATGTCTCAATGTTTCCTTGAAATTGCTGATGTATTTAGGCAAAACAAGGATTAAAAATTAATCCGAGTTCTGATTTATCTTTCAGTAAAAGTAAAATTGGTATTGTATGTTATAGTTTACATAAAGATGTGTTTTAAGCATATAGGATCAATATGACCATTGTAATAGAGGTTACACTGTTTAGCAAAATGTTAAGCTTATGGAAAGTCAGTTCATTGCAAGTAAATTCATTGTTCTACCATGGCTAGTTACAGAACAGCCTAGGAAAGAATTGTATGTTGAACTCTTAGGTTCCATCCTCTGCTCACAGATTTTTCTGCAGTCTATCTTCCAACCAGCTGTCACACAGCCAGTAGTGTATTATGCCAGCTTTTAGACTGTGATAACTTCTGTGCATCACCACAGATGGGTGATGAATATTTCTTGGCACAAACTCCAGATGATTATGTATTAAAAAAGATAATGATAATTACCTAAGCATTTGGGAGCTCCTCTTTCTCCTCCACTTGCTAGAGATGTGGAAGCAGTTCCTGATCACTGTAACTGTGATGTGCCAGGTGGAGAATTCTCTCTTTCGTATTTTGCCATTGTTTCTCAGGGCTTTTCTACATCAACTCTAATTTTAAATATTATTTCATCGTATTCAATATCCTAAAATCCATAATTCCTCCCTTGTGTGTGGGATGGTGTTATTTATTGGAGAGATCTCTTGCTGCAGGTTAAAACCTAGAAGCAAATTACTGTTCTCTCAGCCATCCATAATGTATTATAACTTTTTCCTGAAGAAAGTAGAGTCATTGACTGAACTACAATGAAGCCTGAGCAGCATATCTTTGTTGATGTTAAGAGATCCAAAGTTTTGGAGTAGTAATCAACAACAATAAAATATTTTCTGTTCTCACTTCCTTTTGTAAATGTCCAGTGGTTATTTCAGTTATGACAGTTATAAATATATTCCTGCTCAAATTATATTTCCACTTGGTAAAAATATTAAAAACCTGTAACAGCTTCTAATACATTAGTTTTAAAAAGGATGCAGAAGATTTTATATTCTAAAATAATGTTTTTTAGGTGAAAGTTAACCTTATTGACAATTTGTCTAACTTTGTTATATAACAGTTAGGAATTAAAAAAAATAATAATCTTGGCTACTGGTGTTGTTTCCCTAGTTGGTAATATAGGGAAACTTCAACAAGTCAATTCATATGTGTATTTCAATGTGAGATAAATCAACCCATATATTAATTGATTATAAATTTAGATTAGAATCCCAGTTTTTAAACTTCATACAGAAGAGTCTTATCCTTGCAAGTAAAACCTCTGAAAAGGGATAAACACCCTGAAAGTTGTACTAATGAAGGCTAAATTCAGGATTTTTATATTTTCTTTTACATATTAAGCTCATTACTTCAATGTTTGGGAAGAGAGAAAATTAGGATTGCTCTCCACAAAATGCTCTGGTAGGCATGCTGGATTTTTTGTGGGTTGTGTGTTGTTTTGTGGGTTGTTTGTGTTTATTTTCATTTTTTTGTGGTTTTTTTGTGTTTGTTTTTTTTGTGTGTGTGTGCTTTTTTCCCTTGGGTAGATGGTTGGATTTGGTGATCTTAGAGGTCTTTTCCAACTGTGACAATTCAGTCATTCTACAATACCTTTCCTGAATTTTATTTAGCAAATGTTATCTTGTACTTTAAGACAGTGCGACACAAAAGCTGCATATCTCACAGAATCACAGAATTATCACAGTTGGAAAACACTTCCAAGATAAACAAGTCCAATCATCCACACACAAAAAATCCACCATGCTCACTAGAGCATGTCCTTTTGAATACCTCCAGGGATTGTGACTCAACCACCACCCTGTTCCAGGTCCTGATTACGCTTTAGTAAAGAAATTCTTCCTAATATCTAATTTAAACCTTCCTTAGTGCAACTTTAAGCCATTTTCTCTAGTCCTATTGTTATTTACTTGGGAAAAGAGGCCAACACCCACCTCACTACAATCTCTTTTCAGATAGTGAAGAGTGTGATAAGGTCTTCCCTCAGCTTTCTTTTCTCCAGACTAAACAATCTCAGTTCCTTCAGCCACTTCTCATAAGACTTGCTCTCCAGACCCTTCACCAGTTTTGTTGCCCTACTCTGGACACTCTCCAGCACCTCAGTGTCCTTCTTGTCGTGCGTGAGGGGCCCAGAACTGAACATAGTACTTAGGTGCAGCCACACCAGTGCTGAGTACAGGAGCACAATCACTTCCCTAGTTCCACTGGCCATGTTATTCCTGATGCAGGCCAGGATGCTATTGGCCTTCTTGGCCTCCTGGGCACACTGCTGGCTCATGTTAAGCTAGCTGTAAGCCAGCACCCCCAGGTCCTTTCCCAGCCACTCTTCCCCAGGCCTTATATCCTTGCATGGGATTGTTGTGGCCCAGCACAGGACCTGGCACTTGACCTTGTTAAAACTCATATAATTGGCCATTCCAGCCTCTCCAGGTCCCGCTACACAGACATCCTACCCTAGAGCAGATCAACAGTCCTGCCCAATTTGATCTCATTTGCAAACTTACTGAGGTTTTCTTCTTGAATGAATACTAGTTCTAGAGACTCATTAACAATATACTCATGTTTTTGACACAGGAATGTAAGTCCCTTTAATTACATAAAAAGAATAGATTAAAATACAAACTCCTGTCTATAATAATGGAACTGGATGATTGTCTCAAATCATGCAGTTCAATGAGAATATTAAATTAACTAGAATCAGGCATGGGATTTTCCTCTGATCTCTGGATAAATCAATGGGAACTTTGCCACTGCCACTTTGGGAGCAGGATCTGACAATATACCATAGACCCTTGTGTTTTATTTTTAAAACTTTCTGTTCAAGATTCTTTTAAGTGCAATGTTATAGTAAGATCCAATTTTATCTTCTCCACACTTCTTAGTCATCATTTCATAATAGATTAAGTTTCCAGTCACTCATTAAAAAAAAAGAAATAATACTGGCAGATTTGCTTAGGTAGTACATTACGGCAAATAAATCTGACACTCAGCTTTTCAGGTAACTATCTACTAAATATTTTTTTCCTCTATAAGCTCCTTAGCATCAAAGAATCTCCTTTTGTGACACAAGGGATTTAAAATTTGGTAACCACAGGTATTTAGTTCATAACTAGTTAAACATTGTTACTGTATGTTAGGTATTGAGGCATTAATTAATTAATTGGTGCTAAGGGAGCTGGCGGAGGTCATTGCTAGGCCACTCTCCATCATCTTCAGTAAGTCATGGGTAACAGGAGAGGTGCCTGAGGACTGGAGGATAGCAAATGTCACACCAGTCTACAAGAAGGGCAAGAAGGAGGACCCGAGTAACTATAGACCGGTCAGCCTCACCTCCATCCCCGGAAAGGTGATGGAACAACTTGTTCTTGTCACTATCTCCAGGCACATCAAGGACATGGGGGTCATCAAGAGCAGTCAGCCTGGTTTTATCAAGGGTAAATCATGTTTGACTAACCTCATAGCCTTCTATGAGGAAATTACTAGGTGGATAGATTATGGTAGAGCAGTAGATCTTGATTTCAGTAAAGCATTTGACACCGTCTCCCACAGCATCCTTGTAGATAAGTTCATCAAGTATGGGTTTGGTGATCAGGTAGTGAGGTGGATCAGGAACTGGTTGAAAGGAAGGAGCTAGAGAGTTGTAGTCAATGGGGCAGAATCTGGTTGGAGGTGTGTGACTAGTGGAGTCCCACAGGGGTCGGTACTGGGACCGGTGTTGTTCAACATCTTCATCAACGACCTGGATGAGGGTATAGAATGTACCCTCAGCAAGTTTGCTGATGACACTAAGCTGGGAGGAGTGGCTGACACACCAGAAGGCTGTGCTGCCATTCAGAGAGACTTAGATAGGTTGGAGAGTTGGGCGGGGAGAAACATGATGAAATTCAACAAGGGGAAGTGCAGAGTTTTACATTTGGGGAAGAACAACACCATGTCCCAGTACAGGTTGGGGGCTGAACTGCTGGAGAGTAGTGTAGGTGAAAGAGACCTGGGGGTCCTGGTAGACAGGAGGATGACCATGAGCCAGCAATGTGCCCTTGTGGCCAAGAAGGCCAATGGCATCCTGGGGTGCATTAGAAAGGGTGTGGTTAGTAGGTCAAGAGAGGTTCTCCTCCCCCTCTATTCTGCATTGGTGAGGCCGCATCTGGAGTATTGTGTCCAGTTCTGGGCCCCTCAGTTCAGGAAGGACAGGGAAGTGCTTGAAAGAGTCCAGCGCAGAGCTACAAAGATGATTAAGGGAGTGGAACATCTCCCTTATGAGGAAAGGCTGAGGGAGCTGGGTCTCTTTAGCTTGGAGAAAAGGAGACTGAGGGGTGACTTCATCAATGTTTACAAATATGTAAGGGGTGAGTGTCAGGGAGATGGAGTTAGGCTTTTCTCAGTGATGATCAGTGATAGGACAAGGGGTAATGGGTGTAAATTGGAGCATAGGAGGTTCAAGGTGAATATCCGAAAAAAATTTTTTACTGTAAGAGTGACAGAGCACTGGAACAGGCTGCCCAGGGAGGTTGTGGAGTCTCCTTCACTGGAGACATTCAAAACCCACCTGGATGCGTTCCTATGTGATGTACTCTAGGTGACCCTACTCTGGCAGGGGGGGTTGGACTAGATGATCTTTTGAGGTCCCTTCCAACCGTAACATTCTATGATTCTATGATTCTATGATTACTTTAGCAAGCGGGCTGTATGACAGTTTTCACATTATTTTTCACTACACAGTGTGCTGAGGTATGCATTTCATACTGAAAGATTTTAATACAACAGGGAAAATTCAAATGCATCAAAAAGTTAATGTTTTTACTACAAATCTGTATTTTGATTGATGATAGCTGTTGGAGAAATGTGTAAAAAAGTATTTTTGACTTGTTGTAAGACAAGTTATTTTTCAATATGTCATGTACATAAATAGAAGTGACAGTGACTTTAAACTTGTATGTGCCTTTTTAGTACAGCTCTTTATCTCAGTTGTGCTATTGAAAAAAAAAAAGAAGTGACTTTTGTCTGTGATGCTCTTAAATAATTAATTATTCCACCAGTATTTGAATCAAACTGTTAATTCAGTAAGCACAGAATACTTTTGAGATTATGTAAGAACTGTAGGCTGCCCAGCATTTGCCATCCTCAGTGATGAAAAAAAGTCTTTGCAGTGAATTACCAAGGAGGACTTTGACAAAATGCTCAACATTGGCTTTTAGATGTGTGTTTGAAGACTCTAGGACAGACTTAGGCACTGAATGTGATTGTTGTCATATAGCTACAGACTTCAAGCTTCATACCCTTTTCAGTTTTACTTACTTTGCTCTTTGAGGATGTTCGAAATCGTCACACATTTAACCAAAAATAAGCACAATCTTTCAGACTAGAGTCAGTTCACATATTCTCCTTATTCCTTGCATATTCCTTTGTGAGCCCATCATCATCATTATGATCGGTTTTCATGTTTGACATATGTTATGACACACTAATGTACAGTATAAACATGTTGCACATTAACCTTAATGACACTGGGTCTGGTATGCTAACTGATGACATTAGGCAAATGAAGTGCCAAGATAACACTATTGAAAAAACAACAGGATAACATTTTATTTTAATAGCATTTTAATTGATGCTTAATTATGTAATGGAGTTGTGCATAGTGCCCAGTGGAAGTGTAATGCTCCCTCTCAACAAAGGCCATTCAAATCCACTATCACAGAGTAAGTGTTAAACTGCAATTTCAGCCTCCTGCTGCTGCCATTGGTAGAGAAGTGTTGTTGTGGAGAAGAATCACAGGTATAATGGCACCAAGTGAGCATTATCTCCTTTGACTGTGAAGAGTCAAAAAACTGAAGTCAGTTTTTTCCAAATAGTCCCAGATTTCAGCATGCAAATGTTGAATCTAGATAATAATTTTTAATTAATATCTGATACTCAGCTTTACAACACTTTCAAGGGTGTCATAAAACTAATACACCAAACATTAGTCAATTATGCCTCTTCCTCTGCAACATATTAAAAAACTAAAATCAACCCAAACAACAACAACAAAAAGCAGAAACAAAGCAAAACAAAACAAAACAAACAAAAACCAAAACCAGAATAAAACCTCTGATGAGCATCTGTGTAGGTATGAATCTTGTAATTGTACAATTCCCCAATTCTGTATAAGTGGAAGAAGAATAATAATTTCTAAGAGACAGAAGAAAAATGTTACTTTGAGAACAAATCTCACAGGGCTATATGTACCGAATTTTTTCTATCAATGTCAGTTAGATTTTGTATTATATATAAGACATTAATATAATGTGATGAATCAAGAGAGAGAAGGTCTATTCAAGTAGTCTAACATATTCGAAACTATAATAAAATAGATCTGAATAACAAAAAAAAATGCTCATTTGATTATAGTAAGTACTCAAGCCTGCTGAAGAAATTCTGGTGTCACCTGTCAAGAAACTTCAATGGTCTTCAACACTAATAGATTTCATGCCCAGGAATTCCTTTATTCTCATCTGTTGTGCACCACTTTACTAGTACATTCCCCACATTGTACTCATACTAAGTTCCAAAGTTATGTGTGCAAATTTTTTTTGACTAGTAACTATTTTTTCCATTAAAAAACCTGAATGACAGATCATCCAATCTCCTAAACTGATTGTCCCATAACTCTTAAAAGTTTTAATTTTGCTTTTATTCTAAATTTGTTTGCCTTTAGACACAGGTCCCAGATTCTTGCTATGGCTTCCTTTCTCCATCACAATGGAGTGTCTCATCAAGCAGATCTGAACCCATTAGCATGTATTTTATAAAATACATGTTATCTTTTTTCAGAATATCATGCAGAAATAAATAGTTTAACTTATTCAGTTGTGCTATTGATGTGAAATTTGGTCTTAAACAATTACCAGCTGCTGACATAATTATATATTTTAAAAATATGCAGAAAATACATCAGGAAAGGGAGAGTTTTTTGTTTAACTTGGTGTCCTGGTTTGAGCCAGGATGAAGCCAATTTTTCTTTTTACTGATTTTTTTTTCCTTCAGTAAGCTTTCTTGTAACTAGCAACAGTGTGTTCTGCTAGGCTGATAAGACAGTGGAATGTTTTTCTAACTACTGAGGCTTCAAGGCTGCACCTGCACTCTGCCGGCTCAGACACTATGGGGAGATCTGTGACCCCCCCGTAGGAGGCTGAGTTAGATGGACAGCAAAATTGGCCAAAGATATTCCATTCCATATATCTACGTAAGCTGAAAGGAAGGTCAGAGATCACAGAAGACAACTTCCTTCCTTCTTCTTCTCCCCTTCTCTTCCGTCCATGGCCAGCGTCCGGGGAGGACTCTGTTCATCCGTCACCGTCGACCCTTAGGCTCGAGATCTCCTGACCCCCATAACTCTCTGCTCTTCTCCAGCAGCAGCTCCGGGATTCCTCAGGACTCTTCCCAGTTCAGGGAAGTGCTGTGGGAGTTGCTGAGGGTGGGGGGTGGTGAGAGGCTTTTGCCTACACCTGAATATATCTGTATATAATTGTATATATTTTCTTGTATGATTCATTAGTGTTTTAATTAAAGCTGTGTAGTTTAGTTTTCAATCCAGCCAAGTCTCTCTCTTTTTCTCTCTCTCCTTCCCTACCTGGGTTGGGGGGAGGGGGGATCGAGAGCATTGTTGTCGGACCTGAGTCAAACGGTGACAGCGGTACTCTTTGGCTCAGTAAGAAGAGCAAACTGACTTGCTTCTTCATCCACACAAGATTGAAAGTTTAATAAATACATTATAACTAATAATTTAATAACATTATTAAATGGGAAAATTAATAATTAAAAACACTTGGAAATTCTTGGTTTCCTGATGACAGCCACAAGACAGGTCAGCAAAAAGACTCGGTTCTAGCACAGATATCCATCCGAGCAATTTTTATTTTAAATAAAGGCATCATAATATATGGCAAAACTAATTAAACTAAGATGACTCATGGATCAAATGTCAAATGTTTTTTAAAGTATATTTAACGTGAAGGCCTTGGTCCTTCAAGAAAAGAAAGTATCTCTTGCAAATCATGTTCGGTAATTGCTCTTGAGAAGGAACATGTAAGATAAAATCCTCAGTGTATACCCAAAATGTTCTTTTTATGGTAGCAGCACTGGCTGCTTGCATTCTCTAAAAGTATGCAGATCAAAGAAGCAAGTTATGTAGAAAGTTAGTTTGTGTAAGCAGGTACATCTCTGAGATCAGTGACAGAGGCATACTAAACACACTGAACCCCTTCTTTCAAAGCGAATGGGGTATAGAGAAGAAAGACTTCAAGTGAGAAAAAAGCTTGATCCTATGTGCTGCAAGCAAAACGCATACAAAAACCACTCTACATGGACAACCCCACAGAATTAGAACTGTCCTTCTCTCACAAGATTTCAGAACAAGAAATCTTAGTCATGGACACAGCAAAATTAAAAATCCTAATACTGAAGCTGTCATTTGGTTATCTTTTCTCAAACTGTCACACAAGCAACCTAACACACTCATCTTTGTGCCTTTAGGTGCATTACACTGCATTTTTCTTGTGTTAGCTGGAACTTTTTCCCAGTTTATAGACCTCAACATGAACAAGAAAATGGACATTTACAAAATTAATTTACAAATTAATTACTTTTTTGCAAGCCATGAAATATCAACGATGATAACAGATTCCCCAAAGAAATACTAGCTATGAGTGTGCAAGTCTTTCTCACGAGTAATTGATATTATAACCAGGAAGTCCTGCAAGAAAAATGAACTGGGATAATTTGCCATTAGTTCAGTATAAAATGGGCTCCGCTGAGTCTTCTAGAAAAACAGCTCAAATATAGCTCTGGGTTGGAGGAGCTGGGACACTCCTCTCCTTTTCCTCTGTGCTCCGTATGTGTAAGCACTGAATCCAAATCAAAACCAGGTCTGAACAGTTTGACTTTCTGGTTAGAACTGCTCTGTTGAAACAACACAAAGGGTCATTTGAAAGCAATGTAGTGACTTCTAAATGTTTCCTCCATAGAAATAGCACATGCAATGCCATAGCTTTTATGCATTCAGAGGCAAGACCTAGTCCTTAAGAATTATTTTTTTTAAAACTACACAGATCTCAAAAGAAAGACTAAAAATTCCAACTAGATCTCACAGAAAGAGAGGCATAGAAGGACATTTTAAACAGGTATAAATATTTACCAGTCTATAAATTGACTTACTGCAAACGAAATAGTATTTTTAAACTTGAGCTAATCCAGTAAGTAAAAAAAAAAAGGTAGGAATCCTCAGGATTCCTCAAAGCTACACATCAGATTCACTCCTCTCCCTCCCCACTTTGCACATGTTTTGCACTGTTTTTTGTTTGGCTTCTTACACCAAAACCTACATTTGAGAACAACGAAGAATAATCAATGACATTTAAAGGTCTATAAAAATACACAGTAATTTCTATACAACAAACATATGTAAATTAAGGTTTTATAAGTTACCTGGCATGGAGTTTGTTGCTCTTCCCATTTTGCAGAGGATACTCTTCTATAACATCCTGTACAAAAGGCAGCTGCTGCCGGTGTGTTCTGGTGTATGGCAGTGTTCCCATGTGGCTAAACATATCACAAGACCTAATGGGAATTGTCCCCTTCTTCTTCCTGGGGAGAGTACCATGGATAGAGATGTCTTGAAGGGAGTTTGAGCGTTGGTCAGTTGGTGAGGGTTTAGTGGTCAAAAGGTCCATGGAAGAAGCTAACGAGAACTGGTGGTTCACTGGGCCATTTCTGGGAAGACTTGAAAATTTTCCTGCAGCTATCATTTTTGGTGCTGGAAAAACAAAAACAAGATTTATCATAGCAGATCTGTCAAAGTCCTCACTTTAATGGAAGTTAAATGACACAACAAACAAAGGCATCTAGAACTGAACTTTTGCTTTGGGGCAGTCAGGTATCTCAGAATGTAGCCTGTATTATCACGTTGCTCCCAACCGCACTTCAAGTAGATGAGTATATTAACTTTCATTCATGTGAAAGGTCACAAAAAAAAAATAACTGATCTAGACACCCATGGAAGAGCAGGCTTTGAGTGATTCTCCATTTTTATCCTTAATTTCCTCTTTGTTTGCTCCTTCACATCCTTTAAAGACTCAGACATCAACTTAGAATCATTAACAAAAAAGCAGAGTTTTAAGAAAATTTTGACTTAAAAAAATTAATAAATAAAGGATGTTCTACAGCTTGTTTCAGAAGAATATGTTTTTAAACCCAGTAGTTGGCACACTGTGAGGAATGAACCAATTTCTGAGGAGTCTTGCTCAAGTAATAAATCCATCAGGGAACTGGTCACATATTTCTAACAGGCTGTAAACTAAAGGGCTCTACACAAGAGATAAGAGCAGGAGCAAATTACTGGAATTCTCTTCTTCAGTATGCTGGTTCAAATCACTGTTGACATTAGGGATTGCATAGCTGTCAGTCTCCTGTACAATCAGTTATAGCCTGCTGTACAGTACAGGTTTTTCTGTTATTGTGAGAAAAAAACTGAATGAGACAAACACTTTAGGCACATTAGCAGATTGCTGCTCTGTTCCTAAAAAAATGCTGCCTTGTGCTAACTTTATAGTGTTATATTACAGAAGACAGGCTGCTTTCCCCTATCCAGTTACATTAGCCTGCAAAAGCCACTCTGTGGAATATACACACAAACCTAAAGATCAGTCTCACATTATTTAACCTAAGTGTTAGTCAAGCAGGTGCCTCCTATAAAAACTGGAAATGCCACAGGAGCAGCAGAAACCATGAAATCAGAGACCAGAAGTGCTTTTGGAAGTAGCAGTTATGGCAAGAGAGAATCTCTTCTGATCTTGGTCAAGTTTCATGCTGAAAAATACGAGTAGCATCCTGAAGGCCCAGCAGCCAGGAAGTTAGCTGCTTACAGCGGCACAAGAATTCCTCTGGATTGGGGGAATGCACAGGTGTTGCAAAGAAAACAGAGCTGGGTTGCTGGGGTGGGGGGAGGCGAGAGGTTTTTTGCCCATTCCTGAATATATTTGTATATAATTGTATATATTTTCTTGTATAATTCATTAGTGTTTTAATTAAAGCTGTGTAGTTTAGTTTTCAATCCAGCCAAGTCTCTCTCTTTTTCTCTCTCTCCTTCCCTACCTGGGTGGGAGGGGGAGGGGATCGAGAGCATTGTTGTCGGACCTGAGTCAAACTGTGACACTTGGTGTGATCTTTGCTGTATCTGTTATATAGATTTATATATATATAAATTATATACTACTAGCAACTTTTTATTTTTAAAATATTGATCTGAATAGTGCAAAAAGTCTTAACCCTGGTGTTCCAGGGGGCTGGGCATAGGGGATGGGGTGTGACAGGTAGAGTTGAGCTAGAGTTGCACTGATACGGTTCCTGCTTTTAAAAGGATCCAGTCAAGCAGGAAAACACAACATGCTACATAGGTTCTGTACTCTTTTCTAGTACATGATCATTCTTTCTACTACAGAATCTGAACACATTAAGTTAGTGTCTAAATAAAAGCTTGTTACTGCATTAAATTCATGAAAAACAAATCGATATAATACTGCTTATAATCACTGTGCTTTTTTTTTTTTTTTTTCGTAAATCAACAAATCTTCTATTAATTAACCAGTGATTAAAGTCAGCTTGTGAAAATTAATCACAGCCTGGAAAAGTCATTTGTCCTTGTGTGCTTCATTAAGATAGTGTTTGCCCTTCAGGCAAGAAAGCAGCAAGTAAATGCCAAAGAATGAACTGATTAAACTAGGGCTGCAGTGAACTGTTTGCCAGAGAATCAAGCTCATACAAGCACACCCATTTCTAGCTTAAAAGCTTTCTGCAGTTTGCCTGTTAGGCAGAGTATAAAACAGCAAATGAAAACTCCTTGTATAACACCTGAACATTTCAATGTAATCCATAGAATAAACACTTTGTACTGCTTAAGACATAATAGGCAGGTATGCCCATAACTTGAAGGGGGTCTACAAGAAAGATGGGAAGGGACTTTTTATAAGGGCATCTAGTGATAGGACAATGGGTCATGGCATTTCAAAAACAGCAGCAAAAAATAATGCAATGTAATGAATTTAATTTAAATCTCATGCACAAAAGGTATCTTTGAATGTTCACTTATGAAAAGATAAATCCAAAGACATAGAAAGGAAAACAAATAGAAACAAACTTGCTTGAAGCTTTTCTATTCTAGTCCTGATATAATAAACCTTCCTGTAAATATTTTAAACAATTATTAAAATTAACAGAAATTGAGGATCATAGTATCATAGCATGCCAGGTTGGAAGGGACCTCAAGGGTCATCTGGTCCAACCTTTCTAGGTAGGAACACAGTTCACATACAATGGCCCAGCACCTTGTCAAGCTGAGTCTTAAAAGTGTCCAGAGTGGCCTGACAAGTCCTGAGTAGAATGGTGTTGATGACATCTTTGTCTTTGCTGGTGATGCCCAAAATAATGAAACCTAGCATCCTGTTGGCTAAGAAGTTATTTACGTCTTAGAATAAAGTTGTATTCTTTATTCCCATTTTGTGAAACCAGTAACTATAAATTCTCTATTTAACCCCTGAAGAAAAAGTAAAAGCTCATTCTAATTTAATAATTAAATCCTTAATCGTTGTCATTTCTAAGAATGTTACTTCTGCACTTTTCAATTCTACTTGTTCAGGGAAAGCAAGAGAAAGAAAATTACTGAATAATAATTTATTATTGTGACTTTGTGTTATTTATCATGCTTTCTGATGAATGCTTATGTAATTTAGATGTCTTAAATGTTTATTTAATGCATTACTTCTGAATTCTTATTTAGATTTGTTATATTTAATAGAATATCAGTCCAAAGTTTCAAGGCTGTAACGGTGCTACCAGGGCTGTTAAATCCCACTGAAATTCAAAGTACTCTGCCAAGGTATAAGAGTTATCTGCACAGATGCATAGGGTGATTAGGATTGGGGCATTATCTGAGACTAAAATTACTCACTTGCTGTTAGAATTACCAATGAATTCAGAAACAGTCCAATCACAAACAAACATAATGTTACCATGAGAGGCACAAGGACAATGTGTCCCCCTGTTCCCTTCACATGAGGGAGGACAGAAAACAGGCCTTATAAAAGTCAGGAGGGATCTGTTCTAATCTTCTCTCTTTGCACTCTTAGTGTGTCTTTTCTGATTGATGGATTCAATCTCTTGTGGGTTAGTGGAGTCCAGCACTATCCTTGTAGCTGTCTTTCCCATCTGTCACCTTTTACAAGCACACGGCTAGAATAATAGTTATCTGTGCCTATGGGGCTGGTCTGGCTTCAGTAAAGAGTAGCTTATTTAAAGCTTATTTTATAACAGATCATGGTTTGTAGATAATGTAATAATGGAGATGTGCCAAAGATGCACAGAAGTATCTATGGAACCAATAAGGTACTTGTAAAGAGAAACAGATTCAAGTGGATAAAAGACAACAGGGATAGCCAGGAACTCTCTAGATCAAGATGGAGTGAATTAAACTTAAATCAGTTAAAACCTTGGGGATGCTGAATAACACTTGACAGAGCAAAAGTACTTCTGAGTGCTGGAGTTCTTAATCTTTTTCTGTGTTCATGACCTTGAGGTTTTTCCTTTTGTTTTTTTTTTGTTTGCTTGTTCTGGTTTTGATTGTTCGTTTTGGGTTTTGTTTGGTTGGTTTGGTTTGTTGTTGCTGGTTTTTGTTGAACTATAAAGTTTTATATTGAGGAGAAAGAAAACAAAAAAAAGCTCTTTTCTGCTACGTGCTGTTTGTCACCACTAGGAAAAAAAACAATCAAAAAATAACTTAAAGTCTTTCATTGCCTAATGCATCAAGCCACTGATGTTAATAGAGATCCTGCAAGGGATATAACATATGACACACTATGCTATTCACAGTTTGGTTTTAACCTTTAAACTGAAAACTCTGAAATGGTAATGATTTTGCAAATGATATTTCATATTAACTGCTTCATTCTAAGAGAAAGGATCACAGAGAAAGATAAAGTCATAAGTTCAGGTGATAGGGTAGACTTCCAGATTGCAAATTATCAACTCTTACCTCTAAAGCAAAAAATAAAACAAATAAGCATAGCCAACAGACACATGAAATAAGAGCAGACAAAGCAAGAGAGTCTTGAACTTGATGGGAATGTAATGAATTTATCTTGCTGTACCATCATTCCTTAGGAGTTTTTTCACCAACAAAGCTTTTGTTCGATGAAGATACACTGTCTAAAATATTAATAAAATGTCAGCAAACACTAACAGTGGGAGACAGAATTGCCTCACAAATATTCAATTTTGTAAAGAAATCAATCACGAAGTTTTAGTTGGAATTGTGTCTATACCAAAACCTATGCCAAAACTTCAGAGGAGCTAGAAAGAAATAAAAATAATCAGTTCTAGCAGAAAAAAAAAAAAAATAATATAAAATATAAATAGTTAATACTGTTTAGCCAAAAATTATTGTAATAAGTAAAAATACATAAGGCAGAATACTATAGAGTATTAAATTTCCTTGAGAAGGTAGAGGGCAAGTATCTACCTATTTTCTTTTTCTTTTTTTCCCCATCTGCAGATCTGCAACTGCAGAATATCTTTAGTAGCCTTGTAGCAGACCAGAGAAGAATTTAATAATTTTTTCTTGATTGTTCTCTGTTGCTCTAAACTAGCAAATAACAATCCCTCTTTTTTGGGACTAATGGGTAAGGAAAAGAGAGAAAATAAAGGTAACTTTCTGATCATTCTGATGGTTACTTCACTGCAGTATGAAGTAAGAGTTTATTGTGTAGCTACCTGTGAACTGCACTTTATTTTTCAACAAATATCATGGCTTATTCAGGACCTGGACCTGCTGCAGTATGGCACAAATTTTATCATGCAGTCCTATATGTCAAACACAGCAAGACCTAATCAAAGAGGAGTTTGACATCTGGAAAGGTACTGAGAAAGTGGCATAATAACTCTAATATGCAGTGGGATGAGATTCCTAGTACAGCCCACTTATTGGATAAGTTGACACATTCGTATGGACAAGAATTGCTCCTTAATGACAGAGCTCATTAGGAATAATTTTTAACCTGAGCATAGAAAATAATACAAAAAGGCAAAGGTGGAAATCAGAGTTTCTTCCACGTGACAAAGGTATGGCACTGACAGCAACTTCTGCCTAAATCATTCCATAATATTAAAATGCCTGAAGTGCAATCTTTTTAAAATGTTTGTATGGTGAATATGGTGGGAAGAAAGGAACAAAGATCTGTCAAAGAATGCTGAGAGTTGTGCAAGGGACTGTGTACATCATTGAAAGCATCAACATGAAACACCCTGTGCTGAGAAGTCACCAGTAATCCAGTTCTTGCTGCCTGGATTTTTGCTGGCTGTATGGCTCCTTTCCTCTTATCCTCCTCACAGATTCAGCAGTCCAGGGAGCACTGAGCTAGAAAGTAAATAGCCCATAGACAGGAAAGGAGGAGAAAGGAGAGAATTATAAGGCTCAACACATTAAAGAAAAAGTATTTAGAGGAAAAGAAGCAAATAGGACATATGCTTGGTAGGGAGAAATTCAAAGAAAAGACATACATACACAGGGACTATGGAGCAGGAAGCAAGATATTTCAGGGTTTTCTAATAAATGTATAGAGAGATTTTTCTTAAAAATAAAATATTGCAAGGCTGAAACCCAGAATCACAATGCAAAACTTGAGATTGCCATGTAATACTAATTGGTTCTGTTGTATAAATACAAATACAATCCATACTTTCATTGCTCAATTGTAAAATGCAGGGGTTTTTTACATGTTTGAAGTTTTGTGTTGGGTTTTTTTTCCTGTCTGTAACACCTGTAGTGGTGGGATTGATTTAAAAAGGTAAAATGTGTAAGCCCTCTGTGCCATGTCTACAGAATGTAGAAGAGAACTTCTGCGAGAGGCAAAGCCTCTCTGTATATTAGGTCCAACTAACTAATTTGCAGCGAATCCTCACTATTTGCTGCTTCTGCAAACTGTCATCTCCTCAGTCACTTTCAGCTTTGCTCTTCATCCTGCAAAAGAGGACAGGCAACATTTGTCTTGTTCTCCTTGTGATGTGTGTGTCAATCATTAATCTAGAAAAGATATTCTTCCAAATCTCAGTCATGTTCCTGACAATCAAGCTACCCTACCTGCTGTAAAAAGGAATTGCAAAGATAGACCAGTCTAGTTTCTTAGGCTCATGATCCGTGTGTGCTCAGTTGCTTATTAAAGGAGATGTGCTCACACTGTCTATGATGGAGCTGTTTGTGTCTGGAGCATCCCAAGTACAGATGGATTCTGTATAATTAATACCCCAAATTCCAAATCTCAATGAGTAATTTGAAATTTTCCTAGTCTGAAATATTGGTTAAGTTTTCCAGCAAGTGCAGAAAATAGTTATTCAAATAATCTGTTAGGACCATTTCACAAATTCTGTTATCATAAATAAAAAAGTATCATGAAGTCTCAGACCATTGTCTCAGTGGCATTAGACTCTCAGGCCATTGCTTCTAGTTAATATTTACTTTCTTTCTAGAATGTTCTTGTTTCAAAATCTACTTTGTTAATATGTTCTGTCATATGCTTCAAGAATGAAAACCAGTACACTGCTGTGAGTGAAAGTGTAAATGCATTTCTTTTACTGAAATGTGAATTTCAATAAATTAGCTTTTATATTTGGAAAGAGTTATCAGTGAAATAATTATGTACCTTTTCCATCTATGTCTTGCTGCCATTTGGCTTCAAAATTATTCAGTATCCCATGTTATTAGCAGACTCTCAAATCTAGACAGCTTCTGTGATAATTTACTGGAAGTGAAAACTAATCCTAAGGAAGTGTCTACATCAGTTATGTAGCAGTTCTGATCAGAAGTTTGTTTTTCAGGCAAATTCTCTAATTACAAAAATTACCACACTTACTTTTGTTTCACAGCGTCAGACCACTCAAACTGAAGCAGAAGATACACTCCAGAAAAGCACTCCACCATTGCACCCAGTGAGCATTGAGGAACTGAGTGTAGACAATGAATTCTCGAAATATCCTGTAATGTTTTACTATTTTTTCTGTATTAAAAAGGAGAAGAAATTAGGACATAACTGGGACAGAACAGGAGAAGCTTGATTAAAAGCTACCAAGGAATTTGTAGTAAAAATGAATAAAAACATAGGGTTTTCCTGGCTGCAGAGTTATTCTTTTGGGTTTTTTTTCCTTAGTTATATAGGCAACCCAAACTACATTACAGTTTGTTTATGTAATTGAACATGACTGGTAGTGGGATGTGCATGAATAGTTTCTTCATAAATATTGCTATAATGCCAGGGAATTATTTCCATCCTTATAATTAAGTTAAATTACAATTCAATTTATTTGAAAACATTTTCCTAAGTCTAAAATGGAGCCTCTAAAATGGAATACTGCTTGAGAGTGTAAATATATACATGTTAAAAATCAAGAGATATTCCCAAGTGTAAAACATAGATGTCAAAGCTCAGTGAAGACTTGTCACTTAAAAGAGAAGCAAGAGGAGAGAGATTCTGAACTTTTCTCAGAGTCTGAATATTTTCATGTTCATAGAATGTAACAGTTGCATATCTACAGGCTCTGAGAGGATGAGAAGGTGTAACATTAGCAGTTCTACAGCAAACATCTGTACTACTTTGCTGCTACTTTTCATTTTCACTGTGCGGCTTATGATTCTTTTCTTAGGTATTTGCATACCAACAGATGGGGAGAAAAAAAATAGCATCATCTTAGTTTAACTTCAAAAAACAAGTTTTCCAAGGAATTAAAAAATGTCCAGGCTCTTGCTTCTACACTAGCAAAAAGTATCACAAATTCTTAAATAAACTATTGATAGAAAAGTTCATTAATTCTCTCTGGAAAAACAGATATTCTTCATATCACTGTTTTATGCAGAAAATTTGGGAACTGGTATCATTCCTCCTGTCTCACAGTGGAGAGTCAGGCCAGCCTGGAAGTAGGAAAGAGGTTCATCAGCAACAGGAATGCTTCCTATTTCAAACAATGGAATCAGAATTAACTTTTTAGCCCATCTTATGAGAAGAGAAGAGTCTTTGAGAAGCTTAGTCGTAAGTTGTGCTTTCAGACTGTCTGCATGTATTAAAACTGTAGAAACACTGGTTTCAGCCAGAATTTGTTGGTACAAAGATCTCTTTTATAGTCTTCTAGTTTGGTAAATTAGCAACATGAGATCAGGTTTCCTAAATAAAATGTCTGGGTTCTCTTGAAATACTCAGGCAAACAAACATTCCTGTGAAATACAACGGTTTTACCAGACTAGCATATTTCCAGAGGGGGAAAAAAAAATTATAAAACTCTTCATGAGCTTTCTCTCAGACGTCTTACCTCTTTTACTGTCTTCCAAGTGCTCTGTTTTATTAGTCCAAATAAATTTCACTTAAGCTGGAATTCAGCTGCCTGCATTCCAGCTGCTACTCTGGCAACTGTCCAGGCCCCATACGTGCTGACATTGCCTGCCTCTGAAAGTGCTAATATTCCTTTGCACTTTGCTGTTTGTCTAGCTTGCAAACTTCATGATTATATAAAAAAACCATGGTTACAAAAATATGTAGGTATACCCACCCAGTGGTGGGGAGATGGACATCTGTCTTAAGATTCAATGTGTTTCTGGCTTTGGTAACACCAATTACCTTTACCATAGATTAAGTAAAAGTCAGTAAAAGTCAAACAAAAAATCCAGGTTTTCCACTTTCTGTGGAAAGATTACAAATATTTACACTTAAAAACAAATTAAAAATGCCTTCCACAGCTAGTGGAAGCAGACAGCTGACTTCTGTGATCTTGATTGCAACGTCAGAAAACATATCTCCCTGATTTGCTTTTATCTTCTAGTCCTCTGATTTTGCCAATCAATATTAATATCTCCTAGAGCTTTTTTTTTGGTATGTTGGTTGGGTTTTTTCTTTGAGTTGATGATGATGATGATCATGATGATGATGATGATTACTACTGTTATTATTATTACAAATTTATTATCTTTCCAATTAAAAAAAAAACAACTAGAAACTTTTGTGGGAAAATTTGTCTCACACACCAGTCGTTATAGTCATTTGGAAAAGCTTGCATCAGACATTTCTTTATTCTGAGCTGTGGTTGTTCAATATTTCCATAGAATTTATACCCCCAAATAGCACCTGCAAACACTTCAAGTCTCATGAGCCATGTAGTGTCCCAGGACATTGTAATATAACCTGTATGCCGTAAAACATCCATTTAAGATCACATGGCATAATAGTTCAGCCACCTGGAATTTTCAGCAAAAGCAGATAATGTAAAAACACATCTACAGAAATTTCATGTAGGGCTCTACAGAGTAATGAAATGAATAATGGTTTCAAAACAGGTGTTTTGACAAACTGGACTTTGTGCTCTGCATTTACATGGGTCAAGTCCTCCTTTGATAAGCCATCTGGACATTGTTCTCTCTATTAACACAAGTGAGCTCCCTCATTTGGTAGCCACCTTGATAAGCAAGACACTTTCCTTATTCAAGAAGAATCCTGTGCAGGTCTTGTGAAAGACCCACTTTCATGTTTAAGGACAAAACACATGCATGAAAATAAGGGTCATTGCTTAGTTAACCCTGTTGGAAAGGATTGAGAGACCACTTGGATGCCCAATCCCCACCAATTTATTTCCAGAACACTCTCAACACTGTTTCAGCACAAATTAGACTGAGCCTCACTGAGGAGAGGTGGGGCCAGGTGGCATAAAAGAGGAAAACATGGAATGCTTGGTACAAGCACTTACCATCCAAGGACTGCAACATGTGTAACGAGATCATTGCTGGATCCAAGGGTGGTGATATCTTTTCTCTCCCCTTTTCTTCATTTCTCTCTTTCTCTCTATTTCTAACCTTATTGTCTCAGCACATATGGGTAATGTAATTTCTAATTTTGCAAAGCTGTGCTGGTTTTGAGAGTACATTTTTGTTAAGTTTTATCAGTTGTAATCTGTTTGATTTGAGAGTAGTATGGATATGTAGGTTTTGACAGGCTTTATAATCTTACTCAATTTTAAGTAAAGCTTGCATGTTTGAATGTCCTGGGTAATTGTTGTTACTCCTGAGTACCTCACAGAGAATTAATCTCACCAACTGGGTTGTTAAAAGGGATTAACTAGAGAAGGTTAACATTGCCCCAGAGGCTGTTAGAAAGGTTAACTCTACCCATATCCACCAAGTGGGATGGGCCCGAACCTTACCTAACCTGCCTGAGTGGGGCAGGACAGGCTCACAGGAAACTTGGACCAAATACTACTCCAGGCTCATGTCACTAGTCTTTTCTATAGAGAATCTATCTGAGGGTGTGATATAAACCATATATTGTGAGCAAACACAGGCAGGAGAATTCTTCACAGACACTGCCAAGGCACCTTAAGCAAATAAACCAATGGCATTTATCAATATGTCTAGTCAGCACCCTTTATAATGGAAGTAATTGACTGAAGAACCCAGAGGTGGCTTATGTCATTCTAAACTAGGTGTCCAAGATGTAAATTGTTTCATAGACCTGCCTATTTCTAGGTATTTTTTCCTCCACTAGTAGAGGATGAATAGTTTAACACAGTGTTTTCTTTAACTATTAAGGATTCCCAGTAACCTGCTTATAACCCCTGCTACTGAAAGAAAGCTTGCCCTATATTCTCGTCTTACATAATACTATAAACCTACGCAGTAAATTATCAAATGCCACCAGCAAGTCATTAAACAGCAGATAAATATGCAACTTGTTTGTCCTCCAGGAATGAGTACTTCCTTCTTCCTTATTAAGGATAAATTCTACAAATACTCCAATTTGTTAGCAGCCACAGGAGGTCATCCTCATTCTTTGCTGTTATTTTTAATTAATAAGATTACATATATCATTTACCTTGTCTCCAAGTAAACATTATCCTTCAAAAGTTGTTATTGCTATTGCTAACATGTCATATATGAATAAAATAAATAGTCATACCAAACAATGACAGAAATAAGAAATGAGGCAAAGTCAACTTTAGCATCATGCAAGGAAAACAAACCCAACAAAACAGAATTAATTTGTCTGCATAGTCATTGCCGTCCTGTTTTGATAATTACAAAGTCCCCTTTACTATAGCACAGTCACAAAGATGCAATAAGATGAACATTGTACAGAGGGTGCCAGTGTTGTTACAGAAATAGACAAAATGCTTTTGATTCAGTAGTTGTTCAAAAACTGAAACCAAACCCACATTTTTTTTCAACAACTGGATTCCCTGAAGCCCCTCAGAAAAGACACTAAAGAGACAGAGGCACAGCAATGTGCCCAGACTGCCAAGAAGGGCAACAGCTCCCTCTCCTGCATCAGGTACAATGTAGCCAGCAGGTCTAGAGAGGAGATTGTCCCCCTGTACTCAGAACTGGTGAGGCCACATCTTGGGTACTCTATTCACTTTTGGGTATCACAGAATAAGAAGAATGTTGAAGTGCTGGAGTGGGTACAGAGAAGGGCAATGAAACCGGTGAAGGATCTTGAGGAGCGGCTAAGAGAGCTGGGGCTCTTTAGTTTGGAGAAAAGAAAACTGAGGGGACACCTTGTTTCTCCAGAAATTTGTTTCTTCTTTCAGGTAGGGGGGACTTACCTGAAAAGAGGTTGTAGAGAGGTAAGTGTTGGTCTCTTGTTCTAAGCAACAAGTGATACATGAAAAAGAAACAGCCTCAAGTTGTACCAGTGGAGGTCTAGGCTGGATATTAGGAAAATCTGAAGACACTGTAAGACATCAAGGATCATGAGTTCATAAATAGTTGTGGAAAAATGAATGAGGAAAGAAACAATGTAACACTATATTAAGCAGCATACGCTTGCTGAGTGCATGATGATCAAGGGCCCTATTGCTTGGACTCTTTAAGGACTTGTGCAAATATTTTGGTTCGTTACAGTTTCTGTGGGTTTAAAATGAAAAACATATTTAAGTACCTTTTTGAATGAATCCCTGATGAAATAATCTGGTTGTAGAAGTCACAAACAAATGATAGGAGTTTGTATTTTCTTAATACTACAGAAATAATATGACAAATGTTCTTTTATAAAATGAGTATTATATAAGGTTTGCTGTTATTATTTTGTCTTAGGTTGTTGTTTTTATTTCAGTACCTAATTTTACCTATTGAAAACTCTGCAGTGTTTACAATGATGACTTGACACACACATTCAAAAAATGTTTCATACAGACTGTCCTAGAAGTTAATTCTCATTTTAGCTTCTAATACACTGTCATAAGGAATGTGGAAGGTCTTTTCTGTTCTATTCTAACTGACTTAATTTAGGTCAGTCTCAAGAGAAATCTGTTTGGTCCAATATATCAGCCTTATCTGAAAATCATACAGGAAGCAAATTTGTCTTTAACTCACTGAATAAGCACAGACTGTGCCTCTTGCAAACCTTCCCTTTTCTTCTCTAAGAAAACAGAACACCGAAAAAAGTTTATTGCAATAAAATAGAATTTAAAATTTATCTCTCCTTCTGAAAATTTCAATAATATTTATTTATGTAGTCAACACAGATTTCCCAACTGACTTTTTACATCTGTTGACTTGTGAAATGGGTTTTATTTTATCCTGTACAAAGTGAATATCTAACGTTACACACACACACAAAAAAGTGACATTTAACAAAATCCCATCCTCCAAAACTTTCCACAGACTTTGGAGTTTAAACTAATAAATTTTTGTTGTTTATAAATCATTAAAGTTTTTAAAGACCATTTTGGAAGCTTAATATGTTGAATGGAGACAAGAAGGTTCATCATATTACTTATAACAGCCTGTGAATTGGTATGAATTAGTCACTGGGACTAAGTCAACAGTATAGGAAGCTTTTCACCTACAAAGACATAAAAAAGTATAAGAAATTATACTGAAAAAAAAAATTTAATTCATGAACTTGACTAAAACTGTTCATTTATTAAATCACAAGAGTCTAAAATTTTCACTGTCTTGACACACACAAAAAATTATCTATGTACGCCCTTGAGAAACTTTTTTCTTCTTCATGAAATTTAGCCATGGTGTGGAAACAAAAAATTCCAAACAACTCTGTGAGCTCTTCAACAGCTATTTAAAAGCTGTCTAGACATTGTCCTTGGGCAGCCTGCTATGGGCACCTGATAGGGAAGGGAATTGGACCAGTTTAAAGGTTCATTCCAGCCTCAACTGCTCTGTGATTCTCTGACTCTCTAGTAATGAGTATATATGTATACCTACTCACACACAAAGAATATTAATGAAACAGCTACATATTTTTCAAAAAAGCGATATACTAATAAATGAAAAATTAGACAATTAAGTTGGAGACCATGATGAAATGGTGGAAGCTCAGAATATCTGTATTTGAAAGTTAAAATATTATTAGATCAGAAAGAAATAGCTATACAGCTAACAAGCTTACTCTGAAGAACAGCTTTGCACACAAATACTCAGCAATTCCAGGTTAATGCTTCAAGAGCATACAAAGATAAAATTTATGGGCAATACTCTGCTATACAATTTTTAAACTCAGAAAGCCTCTCGTGTTATGTGTAAAGTTTTAATCACAAATGAACAATACATGTCATGGCATATTGAGCTCTATATATTGGCTCTGGAGCCTGGGTTTTCTTTTGACACCTGAATTTCTTCATTAACAAATGAAGAAATTTTCTATAGATGTCCAAAACCAATGTAACAGCAGCTTCAGTGTGCCATGATCTTTCTTGAGGCTATGTACAAATTATGTTAAGTATTCATGGAGGTATTTAACTAGTGAGAAAAAGGAGAGAATAACGCTAAAATTAACTTCATCTTCAGCCCCCATTTTCATGAGGAAATGGGAGACAATTTAAAGTGGAAGTAGACAATTTCAGTCCACCACTACTAGAACATTTTTGTGTTTCCTAGTTTCTACCTTCAAGACCATTAATTTAAAAAGCAAAACAAAACAAACAAATAACAAAACATTAATAGCTGGTGTATCTTCCTGTCTTTTTTATGCTTCCTCATAGTTTCTCCATAGGCAGAAGTTTTATAATTTTAGATGGTTAAGAAACAACCTGGAAAGGCTATTCTGAAAAGAAGCAAAATTCACTGGAGTATTTTAATTCCGTCTCTCATTATGGCAAGGAGAAGCATACTAGGAAAGGTAATAAACAAAACAGGTACTTGGATTTTCTCTATCTTCTGTTAAAGTCATGTCTAAAGATTAGATTTTTTTTGGGGGGGGAGGGGAGTCTGTGGAGCTATAAGAATAATTTTGAAATCTACACTTTATGATAACAGATTCAACCCAGGGTAATATATTATAGAAAAATTATCTGACCCATGTTCATAAACTCCTAATTTCCATTTGTTCACCATTGATTGTGATGTTAATGCTTTGCACTTCAGTACCTTTCATCTTTGGATCTCAAAGGACTTTATGAACAAAAATTAGAATTCTCACTATCTAACACAGTACTGAAAATCACCTTCCATCAGTTCTACACATCTGTTAGATGCGATCCCTTTCCATCTGGCAAAGCAGAATTGCTTTCAGAGATAGTGTAAGTGTATAAGAAAAAATACAAGTAGTTTGAAATTCTTTTTTTTTTTTCATGTTATCATCTGTATCTGCTCAGAGAAAGTATATTCACATAGTTTGTGGTTTTCAAAGACAGATTTTTTTGTAACAGTGTATCTAGTATTATATTAATTATTGTCTTAATTTTGTTTAGTGCTTGGACGATACCAGTGAACAACTTGAAAATATAGATGATGTTTTTTCTTAGGAAAGTAGTGTGTTAAATTCAGAGCTTTAAAGAAGGTGTCTGTTTTTACTTTGGGTTCATATAAACCTAAAATTCCTCCTGATTGAAATAGTGTGATGCAATCCTTTAATCAAAGAATAGACAAAGATACATGCACACACAAATTACCCTATGAAAATAAAGTATTGCAGAATATTTTACAGCCACTCATTCTCAGGAGAGGTCTCACCGGGGCTGAAGTATATAAAGAGTTAATAGTTCTATATCTGATGAGATTTGGTTCCATGCCTTCCATAATTCCCTAAAATGACATAACCAGCATTTTCTATAAAATTATCCTTAGGATTTGGTCTTTGACTATTTTACTGAGACACTTCCTCTCTACTTAAACATTCATTTCATTGGTGACAAAGTATTTCCCACAATCATGGTGCTTTGGTAGCTAATGCATTAGGCTGAATATTAGAGGAAACAAAAAGCACTGTAGTCACTCCTGGAGGAAAAAAAAAACAATCACTATTTCTATTATACTTGTCTCAGGAAATAATTTGCCTCATGTTTAGAAAATAATAGGTCAAAGTTTATGTTCACTTAAAATTACACAAATATGTTGAACTCAGTGAGGTAGCAGAGTCTTGCTGTGAGCAGATTTAGGGCATATGACTACACCATCATAAAAGATAAAATGTACTATTCATAACACAATGCCACTTGGTTGATAATGTATAAGATATGAGAATCAATATTAGGATATTTAAAACACCAAAGACATCAAACTTTCAGTGTAAAATTAGAGGCTGTAGGATAACCAACTCCTATATAGGTTTTAATATAAGCATTCTTTGTATGCCTTTGCTGGTACCTTTTTTGTTTGCATATTTAGCTATTTTATTCAGAATAGAAGAGTTGCAGGCACACCTATCTGACTTCTGACTTCTATTAATATGTTTTTTAACAATGATACTGTTTGAAAATATAGTTAACAGACTATCTGTAAATGCAAATATTATTTTGATGACTCCTGCTTAATAATGAAAAATTTCAATGTTGAAAAATCAGTTCTGAACACAATGCCAAAATTATAATGAAAGGGTGGTACTAGGTGACTGAGGGATATTTTGTTAATATCATCCAAACAAATCACATCGGTACAGAATCATAGAATCATAGATAGTTTAGGGCTGGAAGAAACCTTAAAGGTCATCTAGTGCCACCCCCCTGCCATGTGCAGGGACAACTCTCACTAGACCAGGTTTCTCAAAGCTCCATCGAACCTGACTTTGAACACCTCCAATGACAGAGCATCCACAACATTCCTGGGCAACCTGTTCCGGTGTCTCTCCTCACAGAAAATAATTTCTTCCAGCCCCCTTCAGGTACTGGAAAGTCACGACATGGTCTCCCGAAAGCCTTCTTTCTCTAGGCTGAACAACCCCAACTCTCTCAGCATGTACAGCCTAAAATATCCATTATTACTAATATTGCAAAAACAAGTAGCAGCAGCTTTGAGTTACATTGGCTGTAAACAGTTAATGTACAAAGATTCATTAAGTAAATCAGTTTCTTGCTTTAATAATGAATAAGTTCTGTCTTACACTCTCTGAAATATGTTTGATTCCATTAAGTATCCTGGTATAAATTTTAACATAGAAACTATTGCATCCTATATCTCCTGCTAAAGACCCTAAGCCTTTTTGTGTCTTAATTATTTTATGATACATTTAATACAAGTATTTTTCATTCAACCTCTAAGACATTCTGAGTTGGAACATTTGGAAACAACAAAGGACTGAATAAGACCATTAATATTTAGGAAATTCTGAAGTAAATGCCTAGTTGCAAGAATTAAATGTGAGCTCAATCAACAGTATTCCATTCCAACTATGTATAGTTAGCTTCACAGAATCACAGAATCACAGGAAGATTGAGGTTATAAGGGACCTTGGGTGATCATCTGGTTCAACACCCCTACTCAAGAACATTCACCTAGAACAAGCTGTCTAGAACCATAGCCAGATAGCTTCCAAGTTCAGCTTGGTGTTCACTAGAACCCCCAGATGTTTGTCTGTGAAGTTGCTTTCCAGCTGGGTGGCCCCCAACTTGAACTGGTTCATGGAGCTGTTCCTTGTGGCAATACACTCTGGTGTATCAGCCACACCTTGCAGTCTTGTGTCACCAACAAAATCTCTGATGGTACATTCTGCCCCATCATTCAGATCATTAATGAAGATGTTGAACAGGATTGGAGCTGGTGTTGGTGCCTGAGTGTACCACCAGTTATAGGTTTCCAATTAGTCTTCTTACCACTAACCGCCACCCTTGGACTTGGCCATTCAGGAATCAATCACGCTCCCGCACTGACTTTTCAGGCAGACCACACATCAACAGCTTCCCTAGGATGTTCTTATGACAAACCATCGAAAGTTTTGACAAAATCTAGATAGGAAATGTCATGGAATCATAGCATGGTTTTGGTTGGAAGGGACCTTAAAGATCATCTAGTGCCATCCCTCCCTGCTGTGGGCAGGGACACCTCCCACTAGACCAGGTTACTCAGAGCTCCATCCAAACTGGTCTTGAACACTTCCAAAGATGTAGCATCCACAACTTCCCTGGGAAACCTGTTCCAGTGTCTCTCCACCTCATAGAAAATAGTTTCTTCCTAATAGCCAATCTATATCTCTCATCAATCAGTTTAAAACCATTCTCTTTTGTCCTGTCACTACATGGTCTGATAAAAATTTCCTCTCCAGCTTTCTTGTAGGCCTCTTTAGGCATTTACAAGGTCTCCCCAGAGCCCTGTCTTCTCCAGGCTGGTCAGCCCCAGCTCTCTCAGCCAGTTTGCATTAGAGAGATGGGAACTACATCAAGACATAGAAAAGAAAAAAAAGCTCTCACATGGTGAGTTCAAGTTATAAAGTAGTACTCCAAGAATTTTGTTTTGCCAGGAGTTATGATTTGAAGAATCAAGCCATGTGGTTTTGTATAAATATTTAAGAAAGAGAGATCACCAGTGCTTCTGTCCCAGCAACAGCCCATTATGCTTAATCCCATGAAAATTTTCAAAAGAGAATATTCTGACTGGGAATTAGGGAAAAATTCTTGTAATCAAACATTGAAACAGATTGTCTAGAAAAGTTGCAGAATCTCCACTGCTGGAGGTATTTGAAACTCAATTGGACAAAATCCAGCGTGACCTCACCTAAATTGGTCCTGCTTTGATCAGCCACTTTAAAAAGACGACCTCCAGAAGTCACTTCCAGGATATAGTATACCAAGATGTTAACTCAAATATTTCAGCATCCATGGACTTTTCAGTACTTAAGTTTAAACATAATCCTTTTGATTCAGTTTTGCTTTTACACACTTTTTTTTTTTTTTTTTTT
>NW_009953507.1:2051358-2059551 GCF_000747805.2 Chaetura pelagica | reverse complement strand
TTTTTTTTTTTTTTTTTTTTTTTTTCATGAGATAGATCAGTTTTAAAGAGTGTGTATGCTTTAGAATGGCTACATAATTGCAGTGTGAAAATTATTACAGCATGTTTGGAACTTCCCCTAATTATCCTTTCTAGACTATATCTGTAAAAAATGACTCTCATATATTATTAATGTAACTCCTCTAATTGCATTCATACATAAGTAATTATAAAAGGTTGAGAGAATTGTTGATGTTCAAATTTTAACAGCAGCTTAAGAAAAATATGTATATAAAGATCTACAAAAATCATATAATCATATAATCACTTAATTTGGAAAAGACCTTCAAGATCACCGAGTTCTGTATATGGCGTATAATGACACTCAAGATGATCTCCTCCATGACCTTCCCTGGCACCACAAGGTCAGACAGGTCTGTAGTTCCCTGGATCTCCCTTTCAGCTTTTCCTGTGGCTAGGTAGCACATTTATTACCCTCCAGTCAACCGGGACCTCCCCATTTAGCCAGGACTGCTGGTAAATGATGGGAAGAGGTTCCAAACACCAATAAAGGATGGAGATTTTCCAAAGTCCTCCTTTTGTTATTAAAATATTTATAGAAAGATTTTTTTATTGTCTTTGAAAACAGTAGCCAAGCTGAGTTCAAATTGAGCTTTTGCCCTCCTAATTTTCTCCCTTCTTTTGCTTACTACCTCTCTGTATTCCCCATGAAATGTCTGCTCTCTCTTCCAGAGGACCCTTTTCTTCCTGAGATCCAGTAAAATCTTTCTATTCAGCCAGGCTTATATTCTTTCCTGTGGTTTGTCTTTTGGCACAAGGGGACAGCCTGCTCCTGGGCCCTTAAGACTTCCTTCTTGAAGTGTGTCCAGCTTTCCTGGACTCCTTCACCCTTCATGACAGTCTCCCAAGGGACTTTGTCAACCAGTCTCCTGAACAAACCAAAGTCTGGAAGTCCAAGGTGGCAGTTTTACTGACCCCTCTCCTTACTTTTCCAAGAATTGAAAACTATAATTTCATGGTACTGTGCCTTAGACTTCCTCCAACTGTTAGTTCCTCCACAAGTCCTTCTCTGTTCACAAGCAGCAAGTCTAGTAGGGCACCCTCCCTGGTTGGCTCCCTCACCAGCTGCGTTAGGAACTTATCTTCCATGCACTCCAGGAACCTTCAGTATTGTTCTCTCTCTGCTGTATTTTATTTCCAGCAGACATCTGGGAAGTTGATGTCCCCCGTTAGAACAAAATGTAGCAATTATGAAACCTCTCCCAACTGTTTATAGAATATTTCATCCACCTCCTCATCCTGGTTGAGTGATCTATAAGAGACTCCAACTATTATATTATCCTTGTTGGCCTACCCACAGGGACTCAACCTTATTAGCACTTGCATTAATTTTTAGGCATTTATATGTCTCTCTGTTACAGAGGACTGCCACACCACCTCTTCTTCCTTGCCTATCCAATCTGAAGAGTTGGCAGCCACTAATTGCAGCACTCCAGCTGTGTGAGTCATCCCACCAGGTTTCCATAATGGCAACTATGTCATCATTTTCTTGCTGCACAATGGCCTCCAGCTCCTGCTGTTTATTGCCCATTCTGAGTGTATTGGTGTAGACATATTTCAGTCAGGCTAACAATCCTGCCACCATTCTGGGGAGAGAAGTCCAAATTGCTGTCTGACCATTCTCAGCCACTTCCATGGTTATTAACCTGTTAGCGAGCCCTGTGTGTTTGTTGCCACACGAATCATAGAATCACGGAATCGTAGAATCACAGGACCACAGAATCACAGAACCTTAGAGGTTGAAAGGGACCTTGAAAGATCATCTAGTCCAACTCCCCTGCCAGAGCAGGATCACCTAGAGTACGTCACACAGGAACTCATCCAGGCAGGTTTTGAATGTCTCCAGCAAAGGAGACTCCACCTCTCTGGGCAGCCTGTTCCAGTGCCTGTCACTCTCACAGTAAAGAAGTTTTTTTGTGATGTTTACATTAAACTCCTTATGTTCCAGTTTGCACCCATTGCCCCTTGTCCTATAACTGGACAACACTGAAAAAAGCCTGGCTCTATCCTCCAGACACGCACCCTTAACATATTTGTAAACATTGATGCGGTTGTCCCTCAGTCTCCTCTTTTCCAAGCTAAAGAGACCCAGCTCCCTCAGTCTTTCCTCATAAGGGAAACATTCCACTCTCTTAATTATTTTTGTGGCTCTGCACTGGACTCTTTCAAGTCCTCTTGAACTACCTGACCATCAGGAGCACACTTCCTCAGTTTATCTAGGAGGATGCTGTGGGAGACACTGTCAAATGCTCTACTGAAATCAATATAACATCTACTGCTCTACCATCATCTATTCATCTAGTTACTTCCTCATAGAAAGCTATAATATTGGTAAAACATGACTTTCTCTCAGTAAAACCATGTTGATTGCTCTTAATGACCCCCTCATCATTGATATGCCTAGAGATAGTGCCAAGAACAAGTTGTTCCATCACCTTTCCAGGGATGGAGGTAAGGCTGACTGGTCTATAGTTACCTGCATCCTCCTTCTTGCTCTTCTTGTAGACTGCAGTGACATTTGTTATCCTCCAGTCCTTAGGCACCTTTCCTGTTGCACACGACTTACCAAAGGCGATGGAAAGTGGCCTAGCAATGACCTCCACCAGTTCCCTCAGCACCCACTGACTGCTGCCCCTCTGCTTTCTCTCTCCTCATGGTCCTGATGTTCCCTGATGTTCCTTGCCACAGACTCATTTACTACATAAAGGAACATTCTTTGTTGCCCTTTCAGCTCTGAAAACAGCAGCAACATCTGTAAAGAATCATAGAATCATAGAATGGTAGGGGTTGGGGTTGGAAATGACCTCTGGTGATCATCAAGTCCAACACCTCTGCCAAAGCAGGACCACCTAAGACAGGTCACACAAAATGAATCCAAACAGGTCTTGAAAGTCGCTATGAGAAGGAGACTCCACAACATCTCTGGGCAGCCCGTTCAGGCTCCATCACACTTATAGTATAAGTTTTTCCTCATGTGGAGGTGGAACTTCCTGTATTTCAGTTTGTGTCCATTGCCTCTCATCCTGTCACAGGGCACCACTGGAAAGAGACTAGCCCCTTCTTTTTGACACCCGCCCTTTAGATATTTATATACATTAGTAAGATCCCTTCTCAGTCTTCTCTAGACTAAGCAGACCCAGAGCTCTTAGCCTTTCCTCCTAAGACAGGTGTTCCAGTCCCTTAATCATCTTCATAGTCCTCCATTGGATTCTCTCTAATGTATCCCTGTCTCTCTAGTTCTGGGGAGCCCAGAGCTGGACACAGTACTCCAGATGTGTTCTCACTAGGGCAGAGCAGAAGGGGAGGAGAACCTGGACACACTCTTCTTAATGTACCCCAGGATACCATTGGCCTTTTGGCCACAAAGGCACATTGCTGTCCCATAGATAACTTATTGTCCAGCAGGACTTCAAGGTCCTTCTCCATGGAACTACTTTCCAGCAGGTCAACCCCTAATCTGTACTGTTGTGTGGTGTTAATCCACTGCTTTTAACTGTTTCTGCCTTTTCCCTCTTTCCTGTAGCTAGTGGATGCCATGAGGCTTCTGCTTCCTCTTCCAGGAGCAGGAAGGAGGATTTAAAACAAACAAAAAACCAACCAACCAAATGTGGGAATATAGTTACAGAATAGAACCTTGGGATACAAACTTAGTGAGAAGAAGGGAAAAAAGAAAGAACAACATCCTCTCCCAGAGGTTGTCTTCCCCATTTCCTCTTGGTTCCCTCATCCTGTTGTCCTATTCCAGCTCTCTTTCTGGAAATCTTGAAAGCCTGCCTTCAGCTTCCTAAAACCTGCACCACCCAACTGTCCAAATTCCTTTTCTATGGCAGCCTTCCCTTTGCTAGCATGCTCAATGGATGCGTTGCTATAATACCTTCAATTCACAGCCTGTGGAACTTACTCTGATGGTGGCATCAAAAGAAAATTTACTCCCTCCAAATATCCTGATTCTCACTTACTTCTGCTATTAATAGATTTTATTCAGCAAAGGATCTCTGTTTCAGTGTACACTTTAGCACGTTTCAATGTAAGAATACTAAACACTTCCAAAGCCATTAACCTAAACTCACACTTTAACTAAATACCTGCCAACCTCCCTTGCTGAACACCAGCCTAAGACTGAAGTTTTGTCAGGGAAAAAAATCCCTTCAATTTCTGAAGAGTTTCACTCTGTTGTAAATTATGTTAGTATTTGACTTTGATGAAAGACTGCAGAGATTTCAGAGAAATAAATTAAATGTCTGACTCCAAAAAAGTCAGAGAAATAAATATATAATAGATCAAATTCTGGTTTCATTGAAGTCAAAGACAAAATTCCAATAGAATGCAATACAGTAAGAATTTAATGTCACATCTTTAGACTCATTGACCTGGACAGAACATCAGGCATCTGACTCCTCTCTTGTGTTGAACAGCACTTTATAAATAGACCCTATGAAGCCAATAGCACCATTTGAAGAACAGTGTTAGTCAGCATGAATAAAGATAATAGAAATGCATCTATTTTTACTAATTAATATGTTTTCAACTGCCAGATACAAAGCTAGTGAAATTACGGCATTTAGAAGATATTTTTGCAAGTGGATGCAATTCTTTTTTATAAGTATTTTTTTCTGAAAGTGACTAAAATAAAGGATTTTTTTTTTTCTTTGCAAAACTGGAAATAAGATATTGTATATCTTGCTATACTTCATTTACAGCTATAATTATTGTCCCTGTAGAAATTATTACACATCTGTATATCTGAGAAATTATTCTCTGTTTGTAACATAGGCTGCAACAAAGCTTGTTTCAAACAGCATGTGACATTTGATAGGTATTTTTTTATATCAATCATCAGATATGGAGTTTCAATTCTCAGAGTTTAGTAATATTCTGATTATTATTTAAAACCTGATGCTATTATATGCACAAGACCTTCTACAGAAGATATTATGTACATAATAAATATACTAATATTTCAATACTATTAGATATACTTAGAAACTACTTTATATGAATCAACCCCAAATGTTTCATGAGGACAAGAGTCTCTGTTGACAACTTTATGTTTGGAGCTGCTTCAGCTGTTAGTAAGTACATTTTGTGCAATAGTTTAAACATTTCATTATAACAGAATATTTAAGCTATACCCCCTATATTTGGTGACTTGAAATATGAACCTGACATCATTATCTAAAGCATGAAGGCCAGTAGATGGCAGTGTACCTCAGGGGTCAATATCAGTTCTGAATCTGTTCAATATCTTCATTAATTATCTGAATGACAGAGCAGAGTGCCCTTAACAAATGTCCTGGTGATGACAAAGTGGACTACAGTAGGAAGAGCATTCCCACCTGCATTCAAAAACTTCCTGACCATGGTCCTGGGCAGCCTGCTGTAGGTTGCATTGCTTGAGTAGAGAAGTTGGACCAGATGATCTCACCAGGCCCATTCCAATCTCAACCATTTTGTGATTCTATGATTCTGTGACTCCACTTCCAGAAATATACAAAATTATTTTCTATATGTATTACACATATCATATTATATATTATCTATTATATTATGTAGTATATACTATACTGCATTATAAGTATTGTAAGTTATATAATATACATGGTTTTAAATATATACTACTAAAATAGTATTTATAAGGATTAGATATTCATATGTGAGTATATATATATATAAAAATTACAAAGGTTCTTTTGTTGTCATGGCAAATAAATACAATTAGATCAAGTTTTGGAACTGTTCTTCATTTTTTTAGTTATAAAAGTGAAGGAAAGAAACATTCTTTAATATCACAATTAAAGTTGTTGCAGGAATTAAAATATGCACAAATCTGTGGATATTCATTTCCCATTCTGGAAAATCTGTACTGTATTTTCTTAAAAAAAAACCAAACCATATATGCCAAATATGCTTTATTCTAAATTCACACAGCAGCAAAGAAACAAAAACTGGTGATTTCGATCCAAGTATTAAAAGCAGGAAAGGCTTTAAAGGAACCAGGAATAGTAAGCAAAGAGAGACATGAAGAAAAGAGCAACAAAGCAAATACTTTGTTATCTACTCTAACATTTCTAAAATTGGAAAGGAATAGCAAAGTGTAGGAGGAATATTCCCTTAATAGTACTCTGTTAAAGTCTTATGAGTGATTTTCTATCTTGATACACTGATATTCAAGCACTTTAGTGTAGCTAAAGTAAGAGAGATGTTTCCCTAATGAGAAAGCCACATACCATTATGTAGGAAAGAATATTAACAGCATATGAAAATATCAAGTAATGGGAAAAAGATCTTGATAAGATTAAGTTTCTGTAGAAACTGCAATGAACTGTAAACATTGTCCAGGAATAAAAATCTGCTTAAGCTGCATGAGTGCATACAGGCATAAGAAAGATGCAATGTCTTGCCAGAAGTCCCAGCATAAAAACTCCTCTCACTGAAACGATCAGCTGTAGTGAAATCCCAGGTCTAGATTTGTATCTATCAGATTCATTAATTCATTCATGTTAAATTATTAAGAAAAGAAAAAAAAACAAACACAAAAAACCACAAACCCAATTTCTATAGAGTTATGAACAGGACCTGTATTTTGGACAGATATCTTATGAGATGAAATCATTTTGAAGACATTTCTTGGAGCTATCTCTCACAAAGCCCAGTGCTGGTTGTACTGAGTGTTTGGCAGAGAGTATAGAAGAAAAAAAATGAATATGTCTTCCTCTTCATCATCTGCCTCAAAGTATACTCATCTTTGAATAAACAGCACTTTTGCATCTCAACTTTTTGAACCCTGGTGAAGTTGCACTTTCCACAGTCTGATTATGTTTCTGGGAAAGATATAAAGAGTTAAAGGCAACATAGTTGATATAAATGTCAAGAACTGATAGGTATTTGCCAGCTGATTTGCAAAACAGAGAAATGCTCTACATTCCATGCATACATGGAATATGTTGCCTAGTTGCGGATGCCACATCCCTGGGGGGTGTTTAAGGCCAGAGTGGATGAGGCTTTGTGCAGCCTGGTTATAGCAGGGAGATTGGAACCTGATGATCTTTAAGATCCTTTCCAACCTTAACCATTCTATGATTCGATGATTTGATTCTATTCTATGACATATATTTCAGATGTTAGAAATTATAGTGGTACAAGTCTGGAAGAGATAAAACTCTCAGAAATCATAATGACCAAGATGCTAGTTATTTGTTACTTGGTTTTTCATAAAGAAGTTTTATATCCACATTTTTCTTTTTTGCACCTCCAGAAAAGTTACGCTTTCTGCCTCCAAGGGTATACTTTGAAATGGTAAAACATCTTGATTAGAAAAATATCAGTCTGCCTGCCCTTCAAGGGATATGGTCCACAGACCTGATACAATGAATACTTCAGCTTGCTTGCAGACTTTGGGCAGAACTAGGCCTGCCAATCACCTGTCATAAAATACATCTTAAAGTATAGAATAATTCATATCTACTTTCCTAAATTAGAGAGGTTGTTTTTAGTATATACTGAGGAAAATGCATAGTAACTGCTTCTACTCTAGAGCATGGTAAATTTCTCCCAAATATGTTAAAAAATCTAAATATTTCAATAACATCTTTGTCTTTATGTGGCATTAACTATTTTAATGAAGAGTAAACAGCATCTGTATTCTTACTTAAAGAGAAAGAAAGGGTTGGGTAAACACACCTGTATTATCCTGTACTTTATTATAAAATCCACAGACACATTTGTGAAGGACCAGGTATTTCCTTACACGAACATGAAATGTCCTTTGAGTCAGCCGACAAAACTGACTTAAAACGGTGTCTCCACACGGCAGGAAACCCCCTCTGTGTGTGTATGGGGGGGGGAGCAGCTGCTGCAGGGGAGGAGCCGTGGCCGGAAGCAGGGGCAGGACTAGGTCCCGTCTGATTGTCTGAAAAGCCCGGAAATGCAAAACTGGTGCCGAAGAACCCCATGAGAGAGGCAGCGCGACACGCCCCTCTCTCTCTTGCTCTCTCCTCGTGTTCGAGGCGGTCGTCTACACACACAGCTTGCCGCCGCCATTTTTCCTGCCGTGCGCTGCCGCCCGTCCCCGCTGCTGGGAGCTGCCTGCCAGCCCGCTCTGCTGCCCTGCTGTCTGCCGGTCCTGCTGGGGGCC
>NW_009953507.1:2032275-2045563 GCF_000747805.2 Chaetura pelagica | reverse complement strand
TCATCCTACCTGCACTGCCGTGTGGTGAGACAATTCCGGCTACCCCAGCTTATAGGGGAAAATATAATCCAGCCATTCGGGCATACCCCTCCCCTCTCCTTCCAGCACTTGAATAAGATGTGTAACTAAGGTGTACCCATGTATGTTTAATGTGTTGTAATCACTCCTTTTGAACCTCCTGCCCCAAATTGCTTTGTTTTCCCCACAAATAAACCTTGTTGTTGTTAGAAATTTAGTAAGCACTGAGCGAGTTATTCACTCAAAAAAGTCGGGACATAAGTTCCTGTATCCTCTGTGTGAGGCGATACCCACGTGTGGATCTCTCAGCAAATCCTGGTAAGTTAATACACTCCAATAAGGAGATATAATAGGTCACGGATCGTGACAACATTACTGTGAAATTCTTAGGACAATGATGTAATATCTTTATGTGGAATCTTAATCTTTAAATATAGGCACCTAAATTACTTAGGAAACATAAATCTCTCTTCTACTTTCTCCTGTGCTCTAATGTACATGGACGAATTCTGTTAAAGAACAATAAACAGAATAGGTTAAGATCAGAAGATCAATATACACATAGTGCTGAATTAATAGATAGTTGCTAGCTCTCAAAAGAGGGCACATAATTACTCTGCTTTAAAGAATGACTTTAAAGTTCAACTGAAGGACAAACTGAACACGCTTATGTAATCAATGCTATAATACTTGCTAAGGACTACTTGGCTAAATTAAAAGTACAATATCAGAAAAAAAATAAATAAAAAAATCTCCTGAGTCTCAGTTTAAATAAATAGACAAAAGTTTCATTTATACTGGTGCATATAGTGGATAAGATGCCATTCTCCGTCCCTAAGACCATCTGGCAAAGTATGACTCATGCTCATGCAGCCAAATTCTCTCATCTCACTAAAACAAGTGTGTATAGCACATTTAGCCTACCTAGTAGGGATGATCTATGATCTGCACTAAGTTCCAAACTCTTCTCGGGGAATTCCTGGGACATAGCTGCTCAAGGTCAAACTCAAAACAGAGACCAAACACTGTGAATGATGCACATCAGCACTTCATCCTGTTTAGGTTACAGTTAAAGGTATAAAAGCACACATACAAATCTATTAGGGTGCCTGTAAGTATACAAGTACATTCTTTAGAGATCTCATAAAGTGCAGAATGACTGCCCAAGGACATGCCTTTTAAGATTAGACGTTTAGAAAGTACATATTCCTAAGATACATATGTTTGTAAGGATTGTGAATTATTTCTTTCCTTTTCTAGACTGAAAACATAGAAGAGAGACATGGTATTTTTCTTTGACATATCTATGTAATCACAATGATGTCCTTGAGAAACTCAAGCTCATTTCTTTGCTCATTTAACAAGGTTCTTCTTCAGCCAGTAGAATGTGTTCCTATTGAATTATCTTTGGGGATCTTCAAAGGCAGGAGTTATCTCATATACTCATAAGGCAATAGTATACCTCTTCTATGATGCTTGGACATCTAAAGCTCTGGTGTTAGTAAACCTTGAAAATAATAGCTTTTATTGTTAGAAAGACCAAGAGTAACAGTCTGACTTTCTCTTTCAATCTTTCATATTGTCCAGCAGCTCCAGTACAGTCGAGTCCTGCCCAAAGGATAAACAAATCCTTTATAGACAGTACTGTGTCCTAAAGAAATCAGGAGATGAGATGTTGTACCTCCCCAGTGTGGTTCTGTACTCAAGTCTCTTGCACATTTGCTGTGCAAGGCTTCATGGAGGAGATATCATCCAGAAGTCGCTAATCATTGGAACCTCAGAGCAGTGAACTGAGGCTTTTTTTAAGAAGTGAGCACTAAACATGTCAGAAAGGAAACAGAGATGCCTAACAGATAGATTCTGTAAAAGTGCAGAATGTATTCCAAAAAGGAAATTAATCTTGTTAAAGAAGAAAGCTGCAAAGGGCTTCTCAATATAATCATTATTCTACATTCTTATTAGTTGAAAATTACATAATTCCCAAGTACAGATTTTGTATATGCAAACCCAACCTCTGCTCTCATCTCAGAACAATTCCAGAAACTCCAGAATTTGCATGTGTAGTTAGTTGACTTCACCAACACCCCTGCAGGAATGAGAGTCTGAAGTCACTATCTGAGTCTGTTGTCATTAGCCATGATCCCTAGGCAGACTGCCTTTTTAAAAAAAATTTTGTTTGTTTGGTTAGTTTTGTTTGGGTTTTTTTTGTTTGTTTGTTTGATTGATTGATTGGTTGGTTGGTTTTGTTTTGTTTTGTTTTTCAAAACAATGCATTATTAATTGTACCAGAAAGTGCACAGTATTCAGCAACTACTTCAAAATAAATTCAGTGACTAGTTCACATGTCCTTCTGGGTTCCTCACTCTAGGTGTAGCCAAGAAGACAAATATCATGCCTGTGCATTAATGTGCTTTGAAATATTTAAGAAAACCTTGCTTAGCCTTATTCTTAATGCATTGTTACAACTCAATTTCTGTAGTCTGTATCATCCTACAATGACTCATCACAGTCTTCTTTATCTCTTTACTAATGAACTTTTCACATATCCACATTCCTTTTTAGTCACTCTTGGCAATACTCCTATTTGAAGGACTAACTGATGTGATGTCTCCCCATCATGTTTGAGTATGGGTGCTATAGGAATGTCATCTGAGCTACCACACTCATCCTTCCTGCCTTATTTCTATAGCTTAGATTGATCTAACAGTACACATTTCTGCATAGCTATATCAGAACAACATTAAAAGGCACTAAAAAAAAATAAATTAGTTGCAAACATATTTTCAGTTGGCTACATGAATTCAAAGTACTCTCTGAACCATATATTCTTGCAGGTTAAGAGGTAGAACTATGCAGTATTAGGTTTTTGCAGAAGTGTTTTTTAATTCATATCAGAAAGCTAACCACCTTCTTTTAAAAAATAACACTTTATGATATCATGGGAGTACTGATAGAGCCTTAGCAATAACATTGCAACTGTGAACTGCAATTATTGATAATTGTTAATGCTATGTGTGAAGTTGTTTCTTCATGAGATATAGCAAAATCTACAGAAATAGCTCCAATATATATTGAGTGATCAAATAACTTATCTTTTTCCTTGAATCAGCAAGATTAGTTTTTGGTGGTTCTTTTTTAAAGAAATAAGTAAATTTTGACACAAAGTAATGATGTTTTCTTGCAAGATACAAGAGTTCATGTGCAACACTGTTTTTAAAAGAAGGGCTTTGTATACAGGTTGTCTTCAAAATTATGTCAGAAAGTATGTATGCATTACATTTATGCTGATATTTCAATTTCTTTCCACAGTGTTTCCTGATATCTCAGCTCTTTTTACAGCTACTTCTCCAGCCAGGAAAGGCTGGCCAGGTCTGAAGTCAGTATAAGTGAAATAAGGAGCTCCACTTCACTGCTGAGAAAAACATTGATCTGACTGAAAGACTGTTCCACCTTCCCTCCTTGTATGGAAGATCAGATAACTGAAGCAAACATAAAAAGCTAATTGCCTCTAGTCAGGAATATTACCATTTGTAGAAGAGAAGAGGACAAGGAAAGAAGATCTCTGAAGTTCTTCCCTTCCCCCTCCAATTTAACTTTTCCTTTTCTTTCTTTCTCTTGACCTGCACCCTTTTCCTCCTTTAAAGTCAGTGGAGTACTCTGTATTTCTCCCTCCTCTGTTGCCACCTAGAGGAGAGGAGAGAGAGGATCTGATGCTGGAATATACGGAAGGATAAACCAGGACGTTTCAGAAGGGCTGGAACCCATGGGAATTGGGTGGGCAAACTCATGTAGGGATGTGGGAGGACATGCCTTGGTGGACACACAGATGGGAAATTACTCCCACAGCAGAGGCTTTGCTTGTATAAATTCTCCTAAAAGTCCAGGCAGGAAGAGGTAATGTATTAGTTCTTCAATTGTTTGTTAATAATGGTATTGTATCAGATAAATGTCTAATCTATATACTTACAAAACAAGGAATTTACATGCACTCACACTATAGTCTTAATCTAAGGTACAGACTTGTGTGCTGATCCATCTGTGGAGTTCAAAGAAGATGCAAAGCAAAGGTTTCTGCTGCTAGTAGCCTGTATGATAGGTTAACACTGCTAACTAAAAGGAGTAGACTAATTTCTAATGAAAAAGCTCAAAATAATCCACAAGCAATTCAGGAATCATATCAGAAATAAACAATTTTATCCCATTTTTACAATAACTGGAAAAGAAATTTTCTCAATTAATCAGTTTCCTACCACAAGACAAGAACATTTAAAATACCTTAAAAATTTGAAGTATCCACCAAAGCAAGCGTTCACCTTCTGTCCAGATTTCAAAGGCAGAACAACTGATTAATGCAGATGCACAAAAAATCCCCCAAAAACCAAAAAAAAACACCCAAAAAAACCCAAAAATTAACAAAAAACCCCAACCCAAACCAAAACTGGTAGCATGCTTTTACAATACCAAATATGAAATATGTTAGAGGGGGGAAAAAAAAAGTTTTAAAAAAAATAAAATAAAAGGAATGTTGAACAACTGAAGAAATGCTGTATTCTACCTGGCAGATATGAGGAATATCTTATGCTATCAATGACTGAAACAAAATCATGTGCTTATAAACTCAGAAAACTAGTATCTTGCAAGCACTGATTTAAATATTGGAAAATAAACATCTGTTTGATTTCAGATCTCAACACTTTCCAGTCTTGTAGCGGCAGAGAAAGTCTCAATGTATCTTCTATATGGTTGCTGGTGATGTTAATTATGATTTACTGGAATCAGATTCTAACCTGTAAGCTTTAAACTTCAAAATATTCTAGATCTTTCACAGATATTTTCTAATCTAATTCTTCTTTCCTACTTTCATAGCCCAATTTATACCCGTTCCTTAATCTTTCACTGAAAATAAAATAAAAATTAAGCATAAGCTTAAGTAAATTTATCACCCTGTAGAAGTTTTGGATATGCCTGTCTGATTAAAAGATAACATCCATTATTATAGAAAAACTCTTTTTTTTTTTTACTTCATAGCAAACATAGCATTGATTATTTGCCATGTAAAGGCAAAAGGTATCCTAAAAATATCCATAAGACATAAGCTAGGAGGTCAGTTAGAAATGTGTCCTTTCTGTAGCCAGCCTTTCCTTTTCTTGATGTATTCAAACAATCCTAAAGGCCTGATCCAAAACTCACTGAGATCAATAGAAAATCTTGATTGCCTTAAGAACTGGTCTCGAACACAGAACTTGAATTCCTAAATAAGGATTTTTAAGCTTTTGTGTATGGCATTAAGAACCTATTAAAAAAACCCCTAAACTCTTTACAAAATAATCTATATTTAATAAAAGTGTTTTTTAGGGGTGTCAAACACTTTAAATTCAAATGCCTGAAAGCAGTGTTAATGGCTTGAATGCCATCAGATTTGCAGTTTATGATAGAGGAATGAGTTTGACTTCTTTTTTTAAACAAATTGATATTTAACCTTTAGAGCTATTCAAGGCCTCCTATTGCTGACAGTTGCACTTGTTCCACGTTGCCTGAATTTTAAGCAAGTCAGTAATACTTCAGGTTTTATCTCAGCTATTTACTAGAGTGCTAACACTGACCTCCACATGACATCAGCAGAAAGGTGTCTTTTTGAGCCATTGACACTAGATTGCAGGCAATAAGCTCAGCTTCCTAGGGTTATTTTGGCAGTGAAATATTTAACATTTTCTTCAGCAGAATTATCAAACTCAGATTGGAAGCTCTAACTGCTTAAGAAATTTGGATATTTAATAACAGCATTTGAAAATTATCAGTTATGTATATTATCAAGGACAAATAATAATAGAAAAAAAAAAAAGGTTATTTTTATAAAACTACCAAGTTGACTGATGCCCAAACTTACAGCAGTGTTGACTTTGTTCCAATACCTCAGATAAGTCTAAGCAAACTATGCTACCTTGGTCCTTCTTCTGTGAAGAACTAGCTTCAGGCTTCTCAGACCCACTGCAGCAGAAATTTATTTCTGGAAAAACCTCCTAAAAGATGAAGTAAATAATATTTTACAATGGAGGGTACTAAATTTATGAAAGGAATTATATGCAGTGGTGTCTGATAATCAGATGGAATAATATTCAATGGTTTAAGACCTAGTTTCCTTGAGAATGTGTCTGCACTATGTTAGTGAATGCTCATATCACATAGCTAGTCCTGATTAAGGTATTAGTATTTTTATTTTTTTTTTGAGGTGGTTTAAATGAGCCTGCAGATGCCTTAGAATTAGGATCTGCTGGCATGATAGAGGAATAAGAATCATGCTCCCATAGAACATCTTAGTTGAACAGAAGTGCTGCTACGTGCTTTGCCTAAATGTACCACTTGAAATTTGCCTTCTGACTAAACTGTAAAAGTTCAACAGTAGAAAATGGATGTAATTTTTGACAGACTGTTTCATAAGAGTATTTGATGATCTGATTGTACACGTAAGCCGTGTGAAGGACCAGGTACTTCCTCACACGAACATGAAATGCCCTTTAGGTCAGCAGTCATACCTGACTTAAAGACAGCGGCTCCATGCGGCCCTGAACCCTCTCTGAGGCGGGGGGGGAAGCTGCTGTGGGGGAGGAGCCGTGGCCGGAAGCAGGGGCGGGACTAGGTCCTGTCTGATTGGCTGAAAAGCCCAGAAATACAAAACCAGCCAGAAGCCACCCCTGCTGCTGCGTGCCGCCGCCGCTTGCCGCGTGCTGCCACTTTTGCTGCCGAAGCCACGTGCTGCTGCCACCGCCGCTTTTGCCGCTTGCTTTGGGGGGGTGACCTGTGCCTTGGAGTGCCTGCCAGCCTGAGGTCCCCGGCTGCAGCCCGAGTCCCGGCTCACCTAGTCCCGGCTCTTGCCTGGTTCCATTTTGCTCCAGCCAGACCCGGCTTGACCCAGCTCGTCCCGTCCCGTCGCTGCAGCTCTTCCTGCCAGCCTGCCTGCATTGTTTGCAGCTACACTGTGGTGAGACGAATTCCTGCCACCCCAGGTTCTAAAACTGGGCATATTCCTCCTCCTCCTTTCCTCATAAATAAATAAGATGTGTAACTAAGGTGTACCCATATATAAATATTAAGACATAAGTTCTTGTTATTTGGTACTTATATTTCACAGCTCGTATTTGCTTTAATTACCCTTTTTGAACCTCCTGCCCCAAATTGCTTTGTTTTCCCCACAATAAACCGTGCATTTATATATTCTAATTGGGGATTGGCTGCTGTTATTGGAAATATTAGTAAGTACTGAGCAAGTGTCTCACTCAAAAATTCAGTGCTGAAGCTCACTGATCTTCTGTGAGAAGCGATCACCATGTGTGGACCTCTCAGCTGATCCTGACAAGATAAATACACTCCAAAAGGGAGATATAATAGGTCACGGATTGCGACAAGCCCTCTAAAATGAATACTCAATTTCTGTCCCTCAAAGACAAAAAACAGTTGAAGGGGCAGAGGTGGGTTTTTGAGGGGATCAAACATCAAATCTTCTGTCAAGAGAGACATGTCTCTAAAACATTACTCATGGTTTTTACATACTGACCAATGAATTACCCAGGACTAGGAAATACATGGTGGAAAAAGGCTTAGGAGTTTTTTGTTGGTTGGTTTTGTTATTGGGGTTTTTTTTTTGTGTGTAAGTAACTTTGCAAGATGAAGGGAAGGACAAATGTCCTAATTACATTGTTAGCCTTTTTTTAAAGCTAAGAACTTGCCTCACACTTGTTTATTAGGGATCTCTAGCCAAGTATGATCTGGTTAGTGGAGTCCTTTCCCAAGGACAAGGATTTAACTAAACATAATTCACTTTTTAATCCATCACTACTGCTGCAGATATATTCCTCTTTTGACCAGTTTGATAGTTAGAATGCTTGCCCAGGCAGTAGGAGACATGTTCAATTTCCTTTTCAGTTTCATCTTCTACTTCAGGTCACTCTGGTGGATTATAGAACAAGAGTGAAAACGGAAAAGAGAAAATGGAAAGCTTCTCCTGGGCTGTGTTAGTGTGCAGGCAGAAATGTAGGATTTATGAAGACAAGAGAAGATCAAATAAATGAAAACCTAAATATCTGGTAGGTATATTTCTGAAACCCCTTAGGCTGAACACTGTGTCTTCTTCTATCACTTAAGAACTGAGCACTTTAATAACCAGGCTAGCATATAAAAAATATGTGTGATTCTTATCGTATGTTATTAGGTGTTACTAATGTAGGTTGACTTTTACAACTTGAGATGTAACAAGAACTAGCCGTAAATAGCTTTCTGAAGTTTTAGTACATGACAGAAATCACTTCGACTGCTTGCAAGTGAGCCTACCTGTAAAGCACTAAATTTAAACGTACAGTAAAGATACAATTTTTTTTTGCAAACACCTGTGTAAATTGACTGGCCCATTAATAAAGCAGCATCTCCACATCAGAGGTGGCCACCAGCTTTTATGGAAGGATAGGTGGTTGCTAAAATGCATCCACTTTGGGGTTTTATCTGCTGCTTTCTATTCTGTATTCAAAGGCCAGTAGCAATTTGAATCCCAATGCAGACTGATGTCATCACTAACAGGATAAGCATTTGGAGTGGCACTCAGTGAATGATTGACATTTGGTATACAGTGAGTTCTTATTCTGTCAGAATTTGGCATGTTTCTAGGTGTCAAAGTTAATCCACTGCCAGCTATTTGACAGGGTTGTACTTAGTGCCTGATGCATCTCCAAAATGTTCATGATTAAGGCTGCATACAAATGTTGTTTATTCAATTGAACAAATAACAGTTTCACTCACACAAGAAAAAGTGGACTCTTCATATTTCCACTCAAGGTAGCAAATGCTGGTATGGGACACCAAGGTGTTTGTGCTGAGTGTGTCAACTGGCAATCACATTTGCAGGGCTGACAGTGGTGAGAGATATTCTACCTATGTGAAGTCAGCAAGAGACCTCTGGGAACATAATAAGCAGTAGCAACTGCCCTGGCTGTACAAAAGGAAAAATATGTTGACTTCTGAACATTCTGGCCAGCACATAGAGGGTGAGGACCCTAGAAGTTCTCTTTGGGATTTGTAATACTTCTAGTAGCTCAACAGCTGAAAGCTGTTATTCCAACTTAAGCTCACAAAATCTAAGAAGTTTTCTAAAGAGATGTACACAGGAGAGAGGCAGAGATTACATTCTGCCTTCCCTTCCCAGGGAAGGGACTCCCTGGATCTATGAATGATCCTGTACAATCATCACTCAGACTTCCACAGTACACCTACAGATGGCATGACTAAAACAAGTCAGTGTAAGCACAGCAGAGCTGTAAAATGATATGTGAAATACTCTACTTCCTTCACTCTCTTTCTTGATTTTTCTGTCTTATAACCTGCTTTTAGTATAAGCATACACTGCTTTTTTCATGGTAACAGAAATAGAAATTTTTGTCAATGATTTCCACGGTAGCAAAGCAAAGAAATCAGCAGATACAAAGAAACTAGCCAAAAAGATGGGAACATAAAGGGAAAAGAAAGGAAAAGTTGTAAAATTATGTAAATGCAATGCAAAATTATCATCAGAGAACAGAAAATTGTTAGGATGAGAGGATGAAAGAAAAGACAGTGATGATACTGATGGAAACTTCTGATGGTACAGATGCAACATTCTAATTGGTCATTTTGTACCCTAAAAACCAGATATTTTAAAATCTTAATTTTTCACCCTCTCCTATCATATGCTTTTCACATTTCTTGGTATTTGTCATCTCTCATATAAAAAGTTGTAAGCTTCTTGTGTCAGATATTTCTTTTTAGTTGTGGAGTTCCAACTACTGACTCTGCCTATTAAGTATTTTCATACATCATAAAAGTGGTTCAAGTATTCTTTATATTAACTGGAAAAAAAAATATATTTTTCTTGGATAAAAATTGTGTATTTCTTGAAAACTCTTTTCAAATTACCTACAGGAGAAGAGATACAGAATAAATTGGGTTCTATAACCTTATTAAAAGTTTTTTTTAACTGACCTTTACAGGCTACTACAAGTTGTGTTTTAGCTCATAATAGTAATCTTCATGGCTTTTGACAACATCCATTTTTCTTCCTCATCTTAAATCCATTTTTCTCCTAAACTTATCTTTGATCTAACTTATTCTCTCCCCTAACTTTTGTCGTGCTTTCCTGCAACAGTGTGAGAATGACGTTAATACTGGTGCAAAAATGGGAAATGGAGGTAGCACTAAGAAATGTAGAACTGAAAAGAAATACAATTATTTTACTGTAGAAGTGTCTGAAAATTATTTCATTAAATTGTATTTTTAAAATTATATATACATTTTCAATGTTTTAACTTTCCGTTCCTCTTCTGTGGTGAAAAATATACTAAAATGTTCGGTATTTTCTTGGTTTTAATTCTACACTGGTCTGGTACACATGATGTTGTTTCATATCTGGGTATTCTCAGATAGGTTTCCTTTCCTATGACATAAGTTGAGCTGGCTTTTTGGTGTTTTTTGTGCTTGTCTAAGATTTCCAGATGACAGCCAGCTATACCAGTTTGTTTGGTACTGCACAGTACCTTAGAACAAGCAACTTGTAGAACCAGACGCACCAGGTATGTCCACAGACTACAGAGATCAGTTTGTTTGATAGGTGCAATACTTACTAAGGTAGAAGTATTTCTTCCTCAGAAGGATCTTTTCATGCACAGCCAATGTCCCCATTTGAGTAAGTCTGAGAGGTCTGACTTTTCCTAGGCATTCTGTAGAGGTGATATAGGCACATGCACTAGAAGTCATGTAGCTTGAAAATATTGGATACATTGAACCTATGCAGTTTAAATGGACTTCAGCACACAATGATATTTTTCTCTTCAGGAAATCTCAGACAACTGAGTTATTAGTAGCACACACGTAATCATGCAAAGTAGTCACACACGTACACAGAAAGCTTAATGCATACTAAAAAGTTTTTCATCTCCATCCACTAAAATTTCTAGCTCCCTTAAGCAATAATGGCTCCCTTTATTTTGCAGGGCAGTCACAAAAGGGCTGCTTTGATTGGGCCATCTTAGTATGAAACCTTAAAAATACTCAATTCAATGTGCTTCATTTTCACTGGTAGAAAACCAGGGTTTGGCCTCCTGTTGTTTTACCTCTGATTCTTGGTGCTCATTGTGTTTACTGTAATTATCTCTTAATTAGATAATCTAACACTAGCAATGGAAAAATCATATTTACTGAGCTACTCCAGAGGCAAGAGTCTGAAATAAAAGATCTTTCATTTAAATGTAAGAAGAAAAAGGAAAAAAAGTATTATAGTGTGAAGTTGTTCAAACACTGGCACAAAATTCCTGGAGAGGTTGTGGAATCTCCAGCCTTGGAGATACCCAAAATCTGATTTGGGACCACCTCAAGCAACCCGGCGAAGCAGACAGAAACCACTTTGGGCAGTGAGGTTGGACTAGATGAGCTTCAAACGTCTCTCTGATCTCAACCACTGAGTGAAAATGCAGAAGTGCTGCAAAGAAGTGAAAATTTAAAATCTTTGTGCCCACATTTTCACCTGGAGGAAGACATATATGTAATAATTTCTAATATCTCAAGTTTTCTGTCACGAGGAAGTTAGTTTTGACACCTAAGTTCAGAATGCCTTGTTTTCTTCATCATTCACCCTGCAAGACTGCATTCCTTTGTACTCTCCAGAGATCTAATTCTCTCAGTTCATTATGAGTACATGCCTCTCTTATGATATCATCACATTGTATTTTGAATTTTATTTACTTTCTTATACAATAAAGGGATCCATCATCTATTCTCAACTACTGTTATAGTAATGGAAGTAAGCAGATTTCAGATGTTTGATTCTAAGAACTCATTTTAGCTTGCAGAAACATCCTCTGCATTTAAAGAAAAGAACTTCTGTTTTTAACTTCATTAAATACAATCTAGAAACAACAGATCTGCAGGCTTATGTGCTTATCTGCACAGCTAAGTGATATTGACAAAAACACAGATAACAGGTGTGTTAGAAATTATTGCATAAAATTGCATTTTTGTGCTAAACATATCCAAACTTGCTTAAAGACAGGCTGCTGTAACAATGGGGAGGCCACTTTTCTGCTAGGCAAAATGCTTTACATGTCATGTAAGGTCTTTAATTTACAACTCAACAAGATGTCAAGCTGGGGTAATCTGACTTCTCAGAACACTCATTTTCTACATAGAGGTTTGCCGAAGTGTGACTGGTTTGAGAAAGAGTGACCAGAGTATGATGGTTTAGGTGCATATCAGAGTGACCATACCTGAGAGACTTCTTTGTAACAACATTTTAGATCCTACATAAGAAGGTTCTGTCATTTGCAAGTGTGATAACTATTGTTACTTGGGAAAAAAAATAAATAAATCAAAACACCATAAAATAAGTGGACAAATCTGTTTTGAAAAAAATTCTGGTATATCTTAGATTTCAGGTGAAATTAAAACGCCTAAGAAGACACTAAAACTTGCATTTGTAGAATTCCATGCTGTTCAAGTATTTATTCAGCTAAGTATATCTTCTTCACGCACATATGAATTTTCTTTCAGCCAACCATTTATTCAGGCAGTAAGATGACCATAATTAAGTGGCTGGAGAAGTGTAAGAGGAATCACTTTTTTTTTTATGTGTAGAGACAAATTACTAACATATCCTTTTCTTTATGGAAGTTCAGATAAAAAAAATTTATTTGAAGTCTGTAGGTAATGAGGCTAGAACTAAATATATCCTTAAATGCTGCCATTTGACTTGAAGTCAAGACGGCCTAGTTGTTGAATCCACATGTATTCAAGTATAGGTCATCCACTGAGATCCAATCAGTTTTATGTTGGAAGACTTTGATATGTCCTAGATACAAACCTATGTCACCGACTCAGGTCCAACAACAATGCTCTCGATCCCCTCCCACCCAGGTAGGGAAGGAGAGAAAAAGAGAGAGACTTGGCTGGATTGAAAACTAAACTACACAGCTTTAATTAAACCCTAATGAATGATACAAGAAAATATATACAATTATATACTGATATATTGAGGTATGGGCAAAATCTTCTAGCCTCCCCCCACCCCAGCAACTCCCACAGCACTTCCCTCAGATCGGACAGTCCTGAGGAATCCCGGAACTGCTGCTGGAGAAGAACAAAGAGTGATGAGGGTCAGGAGAGCTCGAGCCTAAGGGTCGATGGTGATGGATGAACAGGGTCCTCCCCGGACGCTGGCCATGGACGGAAGAGAAGAGAAGAGAAGAGAAGAGAAGAGGAG
>NW_009953507.1:2023254-2032120 GCF_000747805.2 Chaetura pelagica | reverse complement strand
GGAGAGGAGAGGAGAGGAGAGGAGAGGAGAGGAGAGGAGAGGAGAGGAGAGGAGAGAGAAGAGAAGAAGCAGAAGGAAGGAAGTTGTCTTCTGTGATCTCTAACCTTCCTCTGAGTTTACGTAGATATATGGAATGGAATATCTCTGGCCAATTTTGCTGTCTGTCTAACTCAGCCTCCTACGAGGAGGGGGGTCATAGATCTCCCCGTAGTGTCTGAGCCTGCAGAGTGAAGATGCGACCTTGAAGCCTCAGTAGTTACAAAAACATTCCAGTGTCTTATCAACCTAGCAGAACACACTGTTGCTACTTAAAAGAAAGCTTACTGAAGGAAAAAAATCAGTAAAAGGAAAATTGGCTTCATCCTGGCTCAAACCAGGACAACCTACTTTAAAAAGGTTTATATTCACTGATGACCATGTGTGGAACTTCCTATGTCTTTTTAAATGAAAATTGAAATTTAAAGGATATATTTTTTGTCTAATATGTTTTTTATCCTCTAGGCTTCTTCTAAATCCAACCCTTGCTATGGTCCATGATCATGTTCTAAGAAAAGGTATAAATGGTACAGATGATGCTTGACACTCTTATTGTTCTTGTTTGGCTTTTTTTCAGGGTTTTGGTTTGGATTTTTGTTTTTTGTTTGGTTTGGGTATTTTTGGGGTTTTTTTTAATAAATCTTGCTGTCTGTTTTCCAAGTGTTTATTCCACTTTTCACTGCTAAGTATACTCCTGTAAGAACTATGGATTTATGCTAAACAAACATCTTCTGAGGTATCTAGGCTTTCTCATACAACAAAAAAATTTCAAAGCACTAATCAGTCTGAATAATCAGACATGCTATGAGATTAACTTTTAGGGAACTGCTTTCTTTTTTTATTTTGGTGTCCTAAAGTAATTGGATATTAGAATGAAAATACTTTACTATGTAAATGTAAATGTGTTGAGTGTTCACCGGTAAACTTGTATCACTCCCACACCATGATAAGAACAGGAGGAAAGGGAAATAAAATACAGAGTCCACTGTAGTTTTCCCTGGTGGCTTCTTATCAGAAATAGTAAAATCGAAGTAAAATCAGTCTTTGACTGCTCAAGCTTTGCTCAGAAGATATGCTCCAAAAAAGTATGGAAAAAGGGAGGTACACTAATAAATTGACATAAAATCTGAGTAATTCACAAAACCAAGCACTTTCTTTCAGAAAACAAAGTTTCAAGGACTCTGCATAGCAAAAGAGACCTGTTCTCCTCATGAATCTTTTCCCATAAACAATTAAACCTGGCCAGAAGCCAAAGGAAGAAGGTGCCATGTTGAAAGCTAAACTTCAAAGAACTCTGACATCTTTCCCTCCCTGAGGTTATAGGTTTCCTGAATATAATGCAGACTCCTTGATCCCATTTTATGTCTCTGTTCCCATCCTCCAAAAGCATTAAGTCTACTTGTTTTGGGGAAAGAAGCAGATAACCCCATAAATACTAGGCAGGGTTTGACAATAGGCAGAAAGATAAGATCCATTGTCAGCACTCACACATCCTCATCACTGAATAGAAGAAAGTATGAAATAAGTGGCAATAGCATGGTACTAGGCTGCATATAGAATGTACATGAAAGAAAAGAAAATAAGTCATGAAATCATCGAACAAACTAAGTAGGAAAACACTTCAGCAGGTGGCTTGATCCAAATTTCCATTCAGAGCTAGACCATTTTGGAAATAAAATCCAACTTCAAAATCAAGTTGTTCAAGGTCATTCAGTCAAATTTTTACTTTCTTCAATATTTGAGATTTTTCTGTCCCTCTTGTAACTTTCTTTGCAGGGTTAGAAGACCTTGTTTTACTTATATCTAATTAATTTTTTTCTTTCAAAAACTAGTGTCTGTGGCCTCTTATCTTTTCACTATTGATCTCCAGGAAGAGTCTGTCTTCATCCTCTCTATAATTTTCCATAAAGTCATTAAAGACAACAATAAAAACTATACAGCTTTTCCTTCTCCAGACTGAACGAACTTTCCAAGCTTCCTTTTATATGTGCTCCAGCCCCCTAATAATCTCTGTGACTATTTGCTGGACTTGCTTCAGTATATAAGTTTCCTTCATATATTGCAGAGCCTTAAACTATGTTTTTTTTCTCCAGATGTAGTCTCATAAGTGCCAAATAGAAATAAATCCTTTAAGGGATATCCTTCAAAATCTTGATTACACTCTTAGTAATGCAGTCCCCTATGTGGTTAACTTCTGTCACTCCAGGGGCATACCACTTGTTCAACTTCCTGTAATATCTTTTTGAAAATTAGTTGTGTTTCAAAAAGAAACTGAAGTAAACCCTAACATTTAAATACTGTAACATTTCAGTTTCTCCACTCCACAAAATATTTGCAAAATAAATTCTTGTGAATATTTAGAAACCTCAAACATAATATAGTAAAAGATAAATGAAACTTCTAAAATGATGAATGCTTTAAGAAAAGCTTGTCTGCTCCATTTTAGATTTGTTTGAAATTCAAGGAAACAGTATATTTTATGCAAAAAAACCTCTCAACATTCAGGCTGAATACTGGTTTTGAGGTATCTCTTCATAGTGTTAAAGCACACATGCAACATTAAAACATTCACATAATGATTAATTCACTTTGTCCTTTACATAGTATCATGGGATTTTGGTCAAGCAAGATATCTTAACAGCTAACATCCATTTTTAAATCCATTGTTGTGAATTAAACTATCAATCTAAATTGACTAGAGGAAAAGGTGAATTAGTATATTCAGAACCTTCAACCATACTTTTTTGCTTATTTAAATATTATAGTAATAAGTGTGTAAATTTTAACTGGCAGTTTTTAATGTTGGAAAAGAGAACTGGTTTAGCTTTGTTCTGTTACATTTTTTAATTTTGTTTGTCTGAAAATTTGAAGAGGTGATGTTGAGTTCTGTAGGCCAAGTTACTTGCATGACTAATTTCATGCCATAGCATTGCAGATGCTCATTTTCAAATATCTATCATGTATGTAAAGATAAATGTCAAGCAGTACTTACTAAGAAAATAACTTACTCCTTAGAATTATTATGCATTTGAGAAGACAAAAAATGAAAGAAAGTATAGCAGATATGTCAGAAATGAAAAATTATTTCTAGAGAAATGTGTACTAAAAAAACCCCATTTTGCATTTTATTATTATGTTTTCTAGGAGATAAATTTAGATCTTTTTCCATTTGCTATCAGATTTTATTGATAGTCACTTTTTATATATAAAATGTCATATAGTTTATAAATAATTAATGCATGAATAAAACATCTACAATTCATACAGTTCATATTTTTTATAGTCTGAAAAGAAAATAGGTGTTCATACTATGCCTTATAATAGGGCAACTTTGACATTGTTTGTTATTATTAGTCAATGTATTTGGGAAAGTGCTATCTTAGACTAGATACTATAATTCCCAACCTGGTTTATTGTGTTTAGAATAGTCCAGATTCTAGTGGTATAACTATGATATTTAGACCTAAACACAGATAGGTTATGAATCCTGTAGAATTAGTTGTGCCAAAAAGTCAATTTCAGAGATGTTAAAAGTTCCTGCAGTTGGTGCCAACTTCATTTAAACAGATCTTATTATGATTTAAATTGTGACACAATGAAAAACATTAGAAAGTTCACTTCTGGTAGTGTTTGATCACTCTAACTTCAGAAGATTAAAATTCTGTTTAAGAGTTAAGACACCTTATTAAGAAAGGTGAAAAAAAAAACAACACAAAGACAACCTGAAATGTTGTTAATTTCCAACTAATTTTCCAAGAGCTTATGATTAAACAGCAGTGGATAATAGTCATAATTGCAATTATGGTATTTAAATTAGATTGTTCTTGTAACTGGATGGATACCACCAACCCTGAACCATGACTCACGCAGAAGTGGGGTGAGTCCTGACAAACTAATCCAATCCATTTTACTTTGAATTAAATGGAGAAGATTCTTGAAAGTTGTTTTTGTGAAATCAAATGACAGTTTTTGTATTATGGCAATTAGAAAGGAAAAGTTAAAAAGATGTGTCAAGGAACACCCTTTATACCTGGTATATTGCCTGCACCTAAGACAGTTTTTGGAATCACATGGCATTTATTCCTCATGAGGTGTTATCTTCCCCTAGACTGAAACTCCCTTGTTCCCTTAATCCAAACAACTTTGTCTTATAATGATAACTGGAATATGAGCAGGACCCAAAGAGGTGGCTGAGGGCTTAGAATCTTTCAGTCAGAGAAGGTCTGTACAAACAGCAGGGAGAAAGGGGAGCTTGTAATCCAGTTTGCCCTTAGTTTATACTGTCTCAGGGACAAGGTGGTTGGAAATAAAATATCAGAGTAATTTAATGTTCTTTTGAAAGAGAAATTGAGCTGGATAAAATTACCATAATTATCTTCATTGATTCAACTTACTTTTGTTCGTTTTTATTTTCTCTTTATCATAGAAGTTCAAACGTGTCATGTCATTTTAAGTGACCGAACATTATTGAGGTTAGATGATAGAAATTTGTTATTTCTTTAATCTCACTTTGTTTGATCAGTTATTAAAGGTACCCATCTCTCTAAGTATGTATAAATTATTTGTAATCAAAGGCCTTATTAAAAAAGGAGAAAGAAACAAAGGAACAATTTAAAAATAGAATACTCTCAGCAGTCTCTTAATTCAAAGCACCAATAACTGTAAATGCACAATAGACACATGCACACTCCTATGTTTTTTGTAAAACCTCTTACACTGCCCTGGCAAAAAAAGGCATCACCATAATGGTGCAAACAAAAATCACACCATACTGCTTTGAAGTACAGAAAACCTCTTATACTTCAAAACTCATTAAAATTCACTTTTTTCTTCCATATGTGTTATGCCTCCTTTCTTTGCTGCATATCATCTCAGAAATTATTTTTGTGTGGAAGAACCAGGTAGAGAGATTGGTGCTAGTGTGAAAGGTGAGGAAAGGGAAAATCTACTTAGTCTTACAAATGCAAAGTTTATTATTTTTTTTTTTGTTAAGAAGAAAGAAAGTATGCGAGTGACAGTAAGGGAAAGAAAAACAAGTAAGAAAAAAAATAAACAAACAAAAAAATAAAGGAAAGAAACAAACAAATAAACCCAACACAACAAAAAACAAGTCCAAACCAGCCTCCAAAAGATAATGTCAGTACTATCCTTCTGTGGCAGTCAATTTGCCAAAGTGCACTTTTTAAAAATTGCTTTTTAAATTTATAATGAAATCCTGTGAAATTCTATTAACATTACAGTAGCTGCATTTTGAATCTGGAAAACTGATAACATTTGCATTTATGTAAACATGATATCTCCATACTAGTGCTTCCCCAGTTGTGACGTTGTTATGCTTCTTCCAGTTTTGAGGTTACATATGCCTTTGTTACTGTGATCTGGCAGTAATGTTAAGTTGTTATTTATAAAGGCAAATAGAAATGACCAAGAGACCTATCCAATTGCAATGTTGTATTGAGTATGTTACTCAACACGAGTTGAGTTGAGATTTAACAGGAAAACAGGACTGTAAGGTGCATTTGCAGATACTGTTATATTTTCCTGCCCCCACAAATATAATTTGAAGTGTGCTTTATCAGCTTTACAGGTCTAATGACATAGTCCTGGAAATGTGGACTATTGCTATGGAGGAATTCACTTGAACAAATATGCTGTATGTGTATAACCATGTTACCTTTCATTATGATTGAAGAAGACAGTCAGTCTTCAATCATGCTTCATCTCATGGATAAAACTAGACATTCAAAATCTGCTAGGTGAACTAAATATTCAAGTACTTGCATTTTCTCACTGACTACAAAATCAACCCAGATGCCTAAACTAGGACAGAGATATTGGCATGACTGACATGTCAAGTAGCTTAGCAGGATATGTACTTGACTTATTTATATGTTTTAATGAAAAATATTACAGAAGGAAGAAATCCAGACTATTTTAAGAAAAAGGTCTTTAACCAGTGCATCACCTTGCAGTTTGATAACAGGGGACCTGAGAATTAGTAAGTACCAGCTGCGTAACCTTGGATATATTTCAGTCCTATTTCAAATGCAACGATTGTTGTATCAACAGTATCCTGACTCAGTTTCCTAAGAAATAAAAAATAAAAAAAAAAATAAAAAGAAACACATGTTATTTGGGATGGGGGTTTTTTCAGCTTTTTTCTTCTTTTCTTGGAGTTGAATATATTTTTACTAGGTGTAACAAGAGAAGTATTCACTGTCAGAGATTTTTTTTCTGCCTGTGCACACTAGAGGAAGATAAGTGGGTGGTCCTCAGTCTTATAAACTACTGTCTGCACTGAAAAATAATTGGCATCAAACAGTACAGATATTTCTCTGAATACATGATATAAATTAATCTGGTATTCAGAACAGTCTATATAAAATGTAATAATTAAAAATTATTTTTAAATGTGACAGTATTTAATTAATTATTCTACTCTGAGAAGTTGATGTGCTGATAAGGTATAAACCTGGATTTGTACTGAAATACAGTAGCAAGCCAAAAGAGGTGATACCCTACTCATCACTAATGAAAAACAGCTGGAGTACTGTGTTTAGCATTGGGCTCCCTTGTATGAGAGTTCAATATAGAGACTTCAAAATTTTCAATGAAACGTTTATGTTCAATGACAAACTGAAATTTTGATAGCTAGTTTTTCAACTTTCTAAGCACAATTGTAAACATTTTTTAGACATTATAATTAAGCACAAAATTGTAATTATTTATAGAAATAAGGAGTAGGAGAATTAAGTCAAGCCAGTGAATTTATATACAAAAATAAAGTTATTTTGGAAATAAAATACATTTAAATAAAGTGTAATTTTTAATTATTAAAACTCTGTTATACATATTGCCAAATAAACATTTTGTCAGCATAAAGCAGGCCACCATTTGCACAACATTAAACAGAAACCTACTCTGGCATTTCACCAAACCTAACGTGTGACCTATGGCATAACTTTCTACTAATGTCATTTAATTTTCTCTTCAGATGCTGTTTTCTAAACATACTGTAAGAAAACATTTAGTTTTAATTTCTGATTTTTGTTTTCTGGAGGTGATAAGTTTAATAAAACTCATAAAGAGAAAAGTGAAATTTATAATCTGACTAATTGGATGTTTTTGCTTTTTACCAAATTAAATTAGTACTGGGAGGAAAACACCAAACCAAACCAACAACAACAAAAACCCAAACCAAACTAAAACAAAACAAAAAAAAGCAGAATACTTGAAGGACAGGAATAAGTTGGTGTAGTCATCAGCTTCTCAAGAATTGAAGAATGTCAGATTCTTATAATAAATTGCAGGTAAAACTACTAAAAGTCTGGAAATATTTTCCAGCATGGATTAAAGTTTTAAAGCAGTTGAAAAGAATGAATTTGAACACTGTCACATTGTGCCTACAGGTGGCCACAACTCTGGAAGCAAATGAAAATTTTAATTTTACTAGATTATCTGATTATGTTATAGTTTATTTACATATTTTTCCTTTTTTTCCCCACATTTTCATTTCCAGAACGTGCCATGCAATTAAATAGTAGCTTAATTAATAAATTAATTGATTGACCAAACTCTCCATCGCTGTCTAGGTTATTTATATGGTAAGGATACACTCCAGCCTAACCCTCCCTACCCTCTGAAAGCATGAACAAGGGAAAACAGTTCATTAAAAACAAACAAACAACCAAAAAAAAACAACCCACCAACACACTAAAATTAAGAAATTTTTATATTGCACACGTGATCAAAGCACTGAGCTTTTATCTGGTAATTCCATAAGCTGAACCGATTTATTTGGCATGGTGCTATACATTCAAATAGAAGAGATATGCAGTAAATTCAGTGTGGATATTTACAAATTGACTTACAAATACATAAACAGTCTTGAAAATAGTATTATTTTCCATGTCCCTAACAGTACACATAATTATGTACAAAGAGCAAAATTAATAGAAATCAACAGCAGGAAATTTGGAATCATATGCTCTTCTCGCTTCTGATACCCCTTCCCCATCTAGTGGAATTGCAAGACTGAAAAAACATATGTTTCAAAAAATCAGTTTAGTGTTATTAAAAAAAAGGTAGAGCACTCAAATCAAACAGGGTTTTTATAAATTCAACAGACACAACCTATTTACAGGTTCAGGATGTCAGTTGAGAATTAATACTACATGGAGTACAACTAAATCTAAGCTTAGAATGACGACTCTAAATGCACATGCCACTTACCTAGGAGGTGAGGACACTCAGTCCCAGGGAAGTTATTTTGCATTGCATCTCAATGGAAAGGGAGGGATTCTGGCTACAGACCCTCTGCTCCAAGGAGAACCTCTCAAAGGGGATTTGTGGTGGGAGGCCCATTTTGTAACCTGGGTTGTATCTGATCTGTGGTCATCTACTGGTTGAGGGGTCTCCTAGGTAGGCTTACTGGCTGAAGTGGTCTTTGGAGGGCTCAGGTATGTGGGATATGTGACTGGGGGCTCTCTGCTTATGTGACCGACAGTACTGGTGCATCCAGTCAAGTCAGTCACCATGCCCCTCTGGAGGGTGGGAAGGTTCTCCTGTCACACTCCCACCTCAGATCACTAACAACTGCCATCTTGGTATGCTTGTTAGTTTGTTTGTCAAGAATAGTCAGTATTTTATTTGTATATTTATTTTGATTACCAAAGGTAATCTTCAGGGAACTCCCACTAACAATTATTTTTTTTTCTAAGTTTTTGCAGAACTGCCTTACACTGCTTGAGTATGAGCGAGTTTGAAAAATATTACTGTCTAAAGACAAAAAACTGGTATCAGCAGCATGCAATCAAAACCAATTCAACAT
>NW_009953507.1:2019339-2023214 GCF_000747805.2 Chaetura pelagica | reverse complement strand
TGACCTAGTTGAGAAAATGTATTATCGATAGATCTGAACCAGATTTGCAGTAGGTTGAATCTTTAACAAGGAAGATAGATGAAGTTAAAATTAAGAGTTCCATTCAGGGCCTAACACCATAATATCACAAATTAACACACAGTAGCATGAGTCCACAGGTTATTCATGATAAAACTTAAGGTATCCACAACATAGATCTATTTCCTCATGTATTGACAAATATCATTGCAAAATTTAAATTGAGGTACTCAAAAATTTTGAAGACATCTTTTCTCTCCCTGGAAACACATGTTGTCCTCAGTCTTCTACTCTGACAAAAACTACACCTTTGAACATTTTTCTTTCTGTGGAGCAATGTTTTATTTCTACTGTTTCCACAGTCTTTGTGGGAATATTCTAACTTTTAATCTCCAGCTCATAGTTACAACATTCTGTAGGAGAACATTTACTAACAACTGTTGGTACACTGTAGTATGTTCAAAATCCGAACAGAATTTAAAGCCTAAGATCTCTTGAGTTACCAGAATTTTTGGTCTCACAAACAATGTTAAATCTATGTACTATTAAAAAGAAGAATGACATAACTGGGTAACTGCTAGCCTACTAGTAAGAAGGCCATGGAAAAAAAAAAAAAAAGGAAACATCTTTTAGATGGTGAAATGCTATCTCTTTACGTATCATCTTCCATCTTTCTTGGTCTTCACACACAGTCAACCATTTTATGTAAAATTATGTGTGCTGTATGGCAAGATATAATGAAAGATCAAAGACTAGACCAAATGATGCATTTTAATCTTATTTTATGCAGGAAATGTTGTGGAACAGCACCATCTGCAGGTATGCTATCATAAATTTTATGCTCTTGATGTAGTTAAATTTCATTAATGTTTTCTGTCCTTTTTTTGGTGCAGATTTGGTCTTTGGTTTAGGGGAAAATCCAGAAGCCAGTAAGGTATGGATTATTTTGCAGACAAAACGCTAGTAATAATAAACAGTTAAAAATAGTATAGAAGTACAGAAACAAATCTTGGTTAGCACATGTTTAGTTTGAAATATCCCTTCTCTCAATTGAGTGTCCTTTTGTTTTTGACAACTAACTTACCTTTTTAGTTACATTTTGTGTAATCATGTCTTATATGCAGTTACACCATTTATATTTCTTCTGTGTGTTGCCAGTACTTATCTTTATAGTTGTAAAATATTATAGATGATTCTGAGACACATCAGAAAGGAAAGGTCAGCATGTTGCTCTATAACATGCTTAGGAATTGCATTAAATTCCTTTAAAATAGAATGTCATCCGTTTCTGGTAGGATTTAGGTTTATTCACATTTTGAAGTAACTCTGATGACTAATTTGGTCGAAGGGGATATATTTAGCAGTATTAAATCCGGAATACTATGTGCTCGTTTGGTTACACAGGATTTTTTGGTAGTGGGGGAAGGGCCCCAGGCTCTGGTAAGAAGATGAGAAGCTCCCCCTGCTCTAAACCCAGCCAAAGAGCCATTAAAGAGACAATAGATGCATCTCTGTGATTAACATAAGAATGGAGATAAGAGCTGAGCAGAGCAAGCAGTTACAAAAAAAAGAAGAGCTGTGCTGGAGAGGTGAAAGGCAGTGCTGATGTCGCAAGCCAGTACTGGGGGGCTACCGATGAAGATCACCAGGTGGTTGGTAAGGAAGCGGAAGAAGGTGCCCATACAGAAATTTCCTTGCAAACTATGGTAAGCTGACCCCCTGCATTCATGGAGGAATGTGGTGGAACATTCCTCGAAGACACCAGGAGGGATGAACTTGACCAGTGGACTTGAATTTTGTGGCCAGTGGATTTTGCTGCCAGTGGACTTGGATTATGCAGCTTTGGAAGACCCCGGTGCAGGGGAGTTGGCTGTTCCCAAAGGAGCCTGTGACTCTGTAGGAACCCCATGCTGGAGCAGCTCTGGACCTTGTGAGAAGGACTCATGAAGGAGAAGGAAGAGGCTCTTGAAGGACTCTCTCCCATGGGAGGGACCCCATGGGGAATCAGGGAAGGACTGTAAGGAATCCATCTTCCTGAGGAGGAAGGAACAGCAGGAACCACCAGCCTGTGAACTGACTCTAAACCCCATCCCCTGTACCCCTGTGCCACTGAGGGGAAGGAGGGAGAGAAAATGGGTGCAAAGTGATTTGGACCCAGGAAGAAGGGAGGGGTGGGGGTAACCTATTCAAGCACTGCTCTTTGTATTGTGAGTGTAGTGTGTGTGTTTGACTAGTATGAAATTAAATTATTATTCCTCCCCAAATTGAGTCTGTTTTGCCCAGGTCCTTATTCAGTGAAGAATCCTCGTTGTCCTTTGTCTCGACCCAGGAGCTTTGTCCTCCTCACCCCAGAGTGTGTGTATGGAGAACAGTAAGTGACCACGTGGCTGTTTCTTAATTCTTGTGTTTTTCAACATAAACATCAGAAAAAAACTTCTTTACTATGAGAGTGACAGAGCACTGGAACAGGCTTCTCAGAGAGGTTGTTGAATCTCCTTCATTGGAGACATTAAAAACCTGCCTGGACACGTTCCTGTGTGATGTGCTCTGGGTGACCCTGCTCTGGCAGGGGGATCTAAATAATCCTTCGAGGTCCCTTCCAACCCCTAAGATTCTGCGATTCTGTGTTAGGCCCAAAACACAACATAATCATATGCATTCAAAGGATGCAAATAATTATTTCTTTAATTTCTACAATGCAGAGTTTTCCACAAAAGTATAAAGCTAATAAGAAAGAAATACAATAATGTCCCTAGATCCTAGATCAGTATACTTATAAGTAGATTTAATGCTCCAAAACCATCTGACCTAGTCAGGATGCAATACTTACAGAAAGAATAGGGGAAGAAAATGTTACTTGAGCCTTTTCACTTGATCTTAACTCAGCACAGGGCTCATCCAGTCCCTAGCACAGTGCAGAGGAAGTAATGAGTTAAACTTAATGCATCGAAGTAAAGCTTCAGGGCTTTGAGTTCTTTATGTTTGTGCCTCCCTAAACCAAATGTGAAGCAGAGGTAAAAATTGTAACATAAAAAAATTAAGAAATAAATCAAGCAATGTTTTACAGCCTTTTTCTTGCTTTTGCTTCTAGAAGTTAAAATTCCAAGCTAGAAATGTACACTTACATATGTTTTTTTTAAAGATCTCAAGACTTTTTTTGTAATTCATACATTTCTGTCATGTATATTTTTTTACTATTGTTTATTGAATATCTGCTTAAAAATATTTCATACCAACAACAATAAAAACAAAAAACCAAAACAACTACAAAAACAACAACAACAATTAAAACAAACAAAACCCTCTCTCTTACTTAGTTACTTTAGATTGTATATCATGGTGTTTGGAAACACACAACTGTTTTCCAATTTATTTGTCTAAGATTCACAGAAAGAAAAAAGCACTGCCACGAACAGATGTAGAGAGAGAAAATGCAGCTGGGCAGTTGATTTTTGCTGGAAAATACTGACCCATGTTCATGCAACCCATGGCTATAAATACGCAGGGTGAGAGACAGTTCAACTGGGGAAGCTCATTATTGATGTCATCTTTAATACATATAGCTGTAGTTCTGAAGCATAAAATGTCTTTTTTTTTCCTCTCTCAGCATCCTGTTTCTCCAGGTGTCTCTTCTCCTTTTTTTCCTTTTAATCACGTTGCTGGCAGGATACCATTCTACCCATCATAATGTCTTGTTTAATATTTTTAAGAAAAACAAACACACCAATACCCAGAAATGATTAATTTCAAAATCAGTGACAAGCAAGCAGATAGAAAAAGAAAGAGAATAGTACTTGGGTATTTTTTGAGCATTCTGTAATGATTCAAAGAAAAATTATTCCAGAGAATCAGGGAAA
>NW_009953507.1:1943310-2019292 GCF_000747805.2 Chaetura pelagica | reverse complement strand
GGAAATTCAGGATGTTCCAGTTCAATAAATTCGAGTCTATTTTGTGATTAATTCAGTCCAGGCATTGGAGAATTTTGTCTCTATATTCCATTTGGACATATAGCTGATCAAGTCATAAGTGTCTATGTGCCATGTGTGACACTTGAAATCAGAAAAAGATTAAAAGGAAGGGAAAAAACCTGTTCATTCCCAGCTCCATTAGGAAACAAAGCATTCCATTTTTATTTTACTATTTTGTATCTGTTAAAACTTACAAAAAATGGCCAATATGATTAGGTAAATGTAAGGTTCAATGTTCAAACAACTGTAAAAGTGAAAGTAGTTTGCATTTTTTTAGCTATTGCATTCTAGTAAGTTTTTTTGTTTGTTTTCTGAATTTGTAGGTTTTCTCCTATATGAAGCAATTTGTCTGAAGATATAAATATGAAGTTGTATATACAAAGTATGGAGCTTTCAAAGGTAGAAACTTTTAACAGCTTCCTAACTGTTTATCTATATAAGATAAAAAGAACTTAGAATAAAACTGTTGATTTCAGAAGCATTCCTGTGGTTCATGTAATTTTTTTATTATTTTCAAAATGGGAATAATTAAAACCTTGTGATCTTGAGCCGTGTTTTGCTAGAAAACAAACTAAGGTGCTACAAATGTCCCAGAATTCTAGACAGAAAAGAAAAGAAAAAAAAAGGCAAAAAATATTTCGGGTAATGTCAGTGTTTGAGGACTTATTTTTAATCAGTTTTTTTGCCAATTTCAAATTGAAAGAATACTAGGTAGCTTCAGTATTTCTCAGTTTTTAATTTCATTTTTTTTAATTCCAATTTTATACCTTTCATTTTAAAACCATGGTTTAAAGACAACCTTTTATGGCTTATCATTTGTTTGGTTACTTTTAACTTTTTTTTTAAGTCACTCTGGTTTCAAAGTAGGAAAACCAGTTATGTTAGAATTCTGTAATATCAGTGCACTTACTGTGTGCAAGATCCTCCGCACGTGTGGCACAGAATTTACAGACTCCATAGTAGTCTGGATACATTAGACTTTTTCATACCTTTTGAATCAAAGTCAAAGTATGAGTAGCCAAGCAGGCCCAGCATGTCTGTGCTGCACCAGCTTAATTTAATATCCAGTGTCACATGTTTCTTTCCACAAATTCTAAATGGAAATGTGGAACCTGAAACTATACATTTTCCAGTGTATATAATGCAGTCACAATGAAATGACTTTGCAGACTTACTGTTAGTGTGGGAAGGAAGATAATGCATCTGCATCCCCTCCCAATATTTATCAGGATAAATCCTTATGTAAGAGTGTTCTGTCAGTCCTTAGACCTAGTTATGACTCACTGAAGAAACAGTGTAAAATCCTATAGGAAACAGATGATGGAAGTACAAATCACAGAATTTAAGTCAAGAGTTAATGGTCATCAAAATGCTGGTCAATAATCATTGTTAGTAGGAAGGATTGGATTTGTTTGTTTGGTTTTAGTTAACATATTACAACAGACATAGTGGGGAGAATGGAACAGTAGAAGAGATAAGGTAATGCTACCAAAAAAGGAAATAAAACCAGGAAATGGAAAAGACGTTGAGAGAAGCAGAAGGATGATGGAGAAAAATCAACAACATTTTATGCTTCAAAGATACAGAAATGTAACAGAGATTGTGTCAGTAATCAGATTGTGTCAGAGTTTACAACACTTTGCTGAAATAACTGAAATTTTGTAGGCTAAAATATAAATTAGGAATTATTGCAGACATCATCACATCATGAATTCCCAACAAACAAGTAAATGAGGTCTTCCCCTCCACTGATGTTTAATGATATTATTTTTATTGACCTTCATAGAGCTTTGCACTAGTGTTTATATAGATTTGCATCTATAATGGTTGGCTGGTTTGACATCTTAACATCATTCTCTGTCATTTAGATGACAGTGCTTTGATAATTTTATGGCAAAAATTAAATCAGAATAATTTTGCTCTAAACCTGACAAGAGAAAATGTCAACACTTTAGTTAAAATTACTGGGATAGTGGCTAGAGAGGAGCAGTTAATTGTTTGAAGGTTAAAACCAAAAAAGTACATTGGGGAAAGATGGAAAGATGGTGTGAGGAAAGGTGGGAATGTCATACTAGTACCTATGTGTACAGATGAACAAATAGAAAACGTCTTCTGCAAAAATACATGTGTATCGATAAACTCACACGTGTTGATACATCTACTTATCAGTGATTGTTTTCATGGCTCACCTTTGGCAAAAGTCCTGTGTAACAACATTCCTCAGGGTAAGAATATTGGTGCAGACACCGAGAAAATCAAATACGTCAGGCTGTCTGGAAGGGCATCTGCACCAAAACTGGTCATACTAAAAATGATTATGACCATCAACTGGATTAACCAGTTACCAGGCTATTACCAAGAGACTGAAACAAAGCAGGGGTCACCTTGAGAGATGAGACAGGAGAAACATGAAGATCTGTAGCAGGGCAGAGACTCAGGGGGGGAACAGGTCTTGCAGGTGCTGGTGATACCTTCGCTGTGTGGGCTGGGCCAAGCTACCCCCTATGAGCAAGAACGGAGTCAGGAACTGAGGTGGAAGCAGGGACAGGGAGGGTGTCATACAGGGTGGAAGGTGAGGAGCACCTGCATGGTGGGACAGGAGGGGGAGATCTCAACCTATGTCGCCAGGAAGAGCAAGGGTGAGTGCGTGAATGCAATTAGAAGTTTTAGGGTTAAGTTGCAGAAGCTTAGTTTTAAAAATTAAAATCATAGAATCATAAAATAATAGAATGGTTGAGAGGAAGGGACCTTAAGGATCATCTGGTTCCAGCCCCCATGCATGGGTAGGGATATGTCCTCCTAGATAGGGTTGCTCAGAGCCCCACCCAACCTGGCCTTGAACACTTCCAGGGATGAGGCTTCAACAGCTTCCCTGGGCAACCTGTTCTTATCACCCTCACACTAAATCATTTTTTCCTAATGTCTAACCTAGATCTACCCTCTTCCAACTTAAAACCATTACCTCTTGTCCTATCACTGCACACCCTGGTAAAAATGTCCCCCCGTGGCTTTTCTATAGGCTCCCTTCAGGAACTGGAATGCCTCTATAGGGTTTCCTCAGAGCCTTCCCTTGTCTAGGCTGAACAGACCCAACTCTCTCAGCCTGCCTTTATAGGAGAGGTGCTCCAGCCCTTGGATCATCTTTGTGACTCTCCTCTTGACTTTCCTCAGGATTTCCATGTCTTTCTTGAGTTGGGGACTTCAGAACTGAGCACAATACTCCACGTGGGTTCTCACAGGAGCCGAGTAAGAGGGGAGAATCACTTCTCTTGACCTGCTGGCTATATTTCTTTTGATGCAGCCCAAGATATGGTTGGATTTCTGGGCTGCAAACACACATTGCCAGCTCATGTTGAGCTTCCCATCCACCATCACCCTCTTTCTCTTCTGGGATGTTCTCAATACATTCTCTACCCATCTTGTATTTGTGTTTGGGATTGCCCCAACCCAGATGCAGAACCTTGCTCTTGGCCTTGTTGAACTTCGTGCAGTTTGCACAAGTCTGCTTTTCAAGTCTGTCAAGGTCCTTCTGGCAGGCATAACTTTCCTCCAGTGTGTCCACCAAACCACACACTTTGGTGTTATCCGCAAACTTGTTGAGGGTGCACTCAATTCCACTGTCCATGTTGCTGACTGAGATGTTAAATAGCACTGGACTGAGTACCGACCCTTGGGGAACACTACTCATTACAGGTCTTCACCTTGGCATCAAGCCACTGATCACCACTCTTTGAGTGCAGCCATCCAGCCAGTTCCTTATCTAAAAACTGCTCCACCCATTAAATCCATATTGTTCAATATCAGGATATTGTGTGGGACAGTATCCAAAGTTTTGAACAGGTCCAGGTATATGACATCACATCAGTTGTTCTTCCATTGTCCAGTGATGCTGTGACGTCATTGTAGAAGGCCATCAAATTAGTCAAAAGTATTTACCCTTGGTGAAGCCATGTTGGCTGTCACCAGTCACCCCTTTGTTTTCCATATGCCTTAGCAGAGCCTTCAGGAGGATCTGTTCCATGATCTTGCCAGTCACAGAGGTGAGACTGGCTGACCTATAGTTCCCTGGGTGTTCCTTTTTTCACATCTTCAAAACAGGAATAATGTTTCCCCTTTTCCAGTTGGTGGGAACTTCTCCAGACTGCCAAGGCTTTTCAAATATGATGGAGAGAGTCTTTGCAAATTCATTGGCCAGTTCCTTCAGTAGCCAAGGATGAATCCCATTGTGGCCAATGGACTTGTGCACTTTCAAGTCCTTCAGATGTTTATTAGCATTATTTAAGTGTTTAATTTTATGGTTTATCTGTTGACATACATGCTAAACCTATAGTTCACTGATTGGCCATTACATAGACTTCATGAAGAAACCAATAAACCACTTTGAACATGAGTTGGTTTAAGCTACATGAAATAGCCAATTCCACACCTTATGGACTGAAAAGCCTTAAAAAAACCCAAACAAAACAAAAAACCCAAAAACAACAACCCAGGTCAAACCAACACTCAACTGTAAGTTTCATCTCTGTGGCAGTCTGGTTAAAAAGATATTAAAACTAGAATTACATGCAATGTATAGGTCAAATCAAGCATATGGCTACTACAGTGTTGCTTGTGATGGATGTTTGCACTTCTATTCTATGTTACGTTACCTCTTTTTTTACTACAGCTAACCCTTCATGCAACCAACAAAGTCTGTGCACCTGGATGTACTATGAAGAGGAATGAAATTCCAGGGATACTAACAAAATGATACTTGTGCAAAGACATTAAGGACAAGATTATAAACTGTCTTAGTTTAATGAGTCTCTTGAAGACTTGAACATTGCAGATCTGGTCTCTCTGACACTCGTTGCTTACATAAAAGATCAGTTTTAAAATCCAGGGATGTACCAAGCACTGAAAAATATGCAATATTCAGAATATCTTTCTTTGGGAGAGTACCTCTCACCACATTCACATACAGGGAAAAATCATATAGTCATTTAGATTGGAAAAGACCTTTAAGAACATGAAGTGAAATTACATCTTTCACAAATAAGCAAACTTGGGATAAAATATGGGTAGAACCACTTTGACATTGGCACTAAGCCATTTTAATTTTCTATAGAGATCTTTATTCATTTGAAGCATCAAATTTAAAATTAAACATAATTTTCAATAACTTGTGAGTACACTTAAATATTTTTATTACCTTTCAGCTAGGAAGCTAATGCTGTAATACATTCAGCTGTAAGAAAAACTAGAACAGATTATAATCTTACATTTTTATAAGGTTCCAAATGCATTTCCAGAGCTCTCATATAGTATGATTTTGGAAGCAAGCCAATGCAGAAAAACTTAAAAACTAGATTATATATATACTGGGAAAAAAACCAGAGTTGGGTCCATTTTCATAAATGTCTTGATTATGGTTTGTTTTTATAAATGCAATAATTTATACTTCTGCACAGAATATTTGGTTATTTGTTGCGTATGAGAGTAATTCTTGCCCTGACAGGTGCAGACAACCGAAGCTCTATAATCCGTTGGAAATGCAGTGGATAAACAACCCAGATGAACATATGTAAACCAGAATGTAATTCAATCCTTTCACTGCGTCTAGCTACTTAGGAATCCTTCCTCTGACATTAGATTATTTTCCATCAGGCCTGTAAAATCCATCATGCAGTTTTCAAATCTCTCTGATTTTTGTTGTGGATAGACCTGGATTTCTGAAGGTGCTTTCACATTACGAACCATGCTACATCATCTACTGCATGTTTTAGGTGATTTTCTATAGGGTAGCTGAAGAGGCTGTATCAAGATTATTTTTTTTTTAAACTCATATGTGTGTGTGAGTGTATGTATGTATATATGCATTTCCATTTGAGAACATAATATTTAGATTCCTACTACCAGGTGAAATCTCCCAAGGAAACTATTTGAAGCATTGTTGTAGTGACTATTAATTATGTCTGGTATTATCAGAAGTAGATTATTATCAAATTCAAGTACAACTAATTTTTCCCCCTATTTAATTACCTAATAATATGTTTTTAATTGAGTGTTTAATGCTGCTTTATTATATTTCTTATAATAACAATTGTGAGGTTTTTCTTTCTTTTTTTAGACAGACCTAATCTTTGGGCTTTACAATACTAAAGGCTATGTGATCTCAGACTTTGATTTGAGTAAGTGGATGACTGATTCCCTGAATGTTCTAACAGAAAACAGATTCCACTTGAATTTTTTTTCTGGATTTGATTCTGTACTATGTTCAGCTAATCTGTGGTTTTAAATGATTTTTTTTTTTTTTTAATATTAACATTCCTGGGCATGAAGACAAAAATCAAACTTAAATTCATGTAATGAAAAGGTTACTTGGTTCTTAGGGCTCTACTTTCAGCCAATGTTTTTGTAAACACATCATAAAAAATGTAACTCTAAGGATATGTGTTTGCAAATAAATATGCATGTGAATGTATATATACATATACGCATATAGGTGTCTGTTAAAGTCTGGTTTTACCCAAACACTATATATACCTATTTCTTGTACAGCAATAAAATATTCTTGTATCTTCATTTTATAATATAGTTGCACTTATAAAAAGTTAACTGATTTTGTAAATGTAGTTGCAGTGATTCCACAACTAATTTAGGGTTGAGTTTATTTAGTTTACTGTACTGTTAAACTGGAAAAAAAAAAAAAGATGGTAAACATTGTATTTATATAACAGTAATATTTAGAAGCAATCGTGTTGAGAGTATATTTTTCTATTTCCAGAAGACACAATAGAAAACAAGCCTATTGGAAAAGATTACTACTTGTGGTAATAAGATAGTTACTGAGGGTTTGTTTGTTGGTTTTTGGTTGGTTGGTTTTTGTTTGGGGTTTTTTTGATGGCGCTGTTTTGGTTTGGGGCTTTTTGTTTGGTTTTGTGTGTGTGTGTTGGTTGTTTTTCCTTTTTTTTCAATATCTTGTAGAAGTGAATGTGAAATAGGAATGGTTCCTTCAGCTAATCAGTTTCTTCTGCCTACTTTCTTCCAGAATAGAATGCTCTACTCTGTTTCAAAGGTGCCTCTCTACTATGTTTTGTTAACTGATTCTGTTACAAGACTGGTCTTCAAACGTCTCTCCAATGTTCTTTGCATTTAGCTCTCCGCCTTTTGTTTCTGTAAAGGCAGTGCTGTTGTTTCACAGAAGCATTTAATTTTGTCCTTTAATTCCGCTTTTTGTCTCACTCATGTCTTCTCTTTTTCCTGAAGTTCTTTTTGAATGTATCAGATATTCAAAGCAAGTATTTGGTAATGCATGCCTGTAGATCAATTAAAATGTTTTCACTATACCTGGTTTTGCCCAGAAAAAGCCTGATTTCCCTCACAAATTGGCTATGAGGAGCTGTCATGAGGCTATCTGGAGAGAAACTGATAGCAATGAATCAGAGAGCTGTGAACAGTGTAATTTGGGAAAACAAGCCTGTTATTTCACTTGGGCTGATAGGATCCTACAGAAGATGGTTTTGTAGCAGTTGATGCAAGTAGGACCACACTAAGAAGTTCTAGGCAAGTACTGCTGAGAACTGGGTTGAATAAAAAAAAGTGTGGCCAGCAGATAAAGATAGGTGATTCTGACTGTCTACTCTGCCCTAGTGAGACCTCATCATGTCATTCAGCTCTGGAGTCCCCAACACAAGAAGGACATGGACCTGTTGGAGCCTGTCCAGAGGAGGGCAATAAAAATGATCAGAGAACTGGAGAACCTCTCTTACAAAGACAGGCTGAGGGAGTTGAGGTTATTCTGCCTGAATAAGAGAACACTCCCAGGGGGACCTTGTAGCAACCTTGCAATATCTGAAAGGAGCCTACAAGACGGCAGGGGAAGACCTGTTCAAAAGAGCATGTAACAATAGGACAAGCGGTAATGGTTTCAAACTAGAGAAGGGTAGAATGACAAACTTTGGCCTGATATTCTAAAGGTGAACAAAAAAAGGCAATTGTTGTTTTTTAAAAATGTTTGTGTAACTAAAGTAGCAACATTTTGCTACATCTTTAGTACTGGAATTTGTAAATGGGAGGCCAGTGAGAGATGGAAGTGAAAGAGCTTCATTGCTGAGAAACTATCATCAGACTAGTGGGGTAATGAAGACTGACAAAGTAATGGCTGCTTATATTTACCAATTTTTAGTCACTGATGCATTTCGCTTCATATTTACAAGAAACATAACAGAACACAGCAAGGGGAGAGAGCCAAAAAAGGAGAAATTCTTAACTACTCCCTTGTTTTTTTTCCTATGTTAATACAGTCTTCTCCAACTGATGCAAGTAGGATATGGGTTATTTTATGGAAGTTTATATACATAGCAGTGCATCACTCACAAAAAAAAATGTATCAGATTGTATTTGTTTTCAAACTCACCAGCAATCAAATTTTCAGGGGGATCACCTAATAATGTTTCCCCACAGACAGGACATGTGTTAGCATATCACTTCCATTAGGAGCACATTTTTTAATGCTGCTTGCCTAGAGGGTTATAGATGTATTTCTAATAAGATTTTTTTGCTTTCTCCCATTGCTTTTGAAATTTTTGTATTATACATAAGTGGTTTTTACAGACAAAAAAACCCAACACATCAGCTCCAGTGACAATACATTTTTAAGTGTACATTGAAAGAAAACACAAAGTACTCCTAGAGTTAAAAGGCCTTGATTATTTGATTTAAAGCAGCACAAAAAAAATTTCTAGATATCTACACATATCTTATTAAGGAGCCATCTCTTTAGGAGTATATGTCTTCATAGTAAAACCTACTCACAATTTGGCTTAATTGGAAAGTCCTATTGATTTACTCAAAGCTGAGCATAGCAGTCTGATTTCCTTCAAATGCTAATTAAGGTGTTTTTGTTTTTTTTTTTTAACAAATCCATTGAGAACTGTAACCAATTACATGTACTATGCATCCAGGTATGGTTAAAATATGGCTAGGGCTTAATTGGGGCAAAATACAAGAATCAAATATCCCACATTTGAGACAAAATAATGGAATTTTGCTTCAAACTGTAGGCAAAGAACCAGTGTTGATTTAGTCAGATTTATCAGCCCTTCATGCAGACATATCTGCTGGGTCAGTCATGTCGAACAGCAAGGAATCATGCTGCATGAGTTGCCTAACTTGGACTTCACTTTTAATAAGCTCGTATTAATGCAAACAGAAATTTTTATTTGCTCAGTGCTTACAAAGATGTAAATGAATTTTCAAAGTTTCACTCCTGAGATGATGTGGAACACACAGAGCAAGTATTGAGCACCTCCAAGGCTATCTAACGTGTTATCTTTGAGGCTGAAGTGCAATTGAAGGTGAGTTTTGGGGAAGCATGTTATGGCATCTATTTATTGTCCTTTAAGAACTTTTGTACAGTTCATTTAAAGTTGTAACATGTCTTAAATGAGACACTTAGGTTTTCATTTAAATTACTTTAGGCTAAGTATTTAACTGCATAGCTTGACTTCTGGGAGAAGATGTATGGGTTGTTGGTTACTGAGTGTAGTGAGCAGAAAATAGTAATATATGTCTAACATCCTTCTAGAAGACTATGTCATGTATTTGTGAGTTACATTAGCAACTGGAAATTCTGATTAAGATCCCAGTTTCAGGCTGGAAGTCAAGAAACAGAAAGTAGTACATACCAAGTAACTCTTTTATTGATGCAACCCAAGCTGGGTGATGGCAGAAAACTGTATCCTCACTTTGGCATAAACCTTGCAATCATCACTTGTGTTTTTATTTTCACAGTTTCTAGTCCAGCACTATCAAGGAATATTTTTCCAAAACATCTAGAGCTTGACATAATTCTTCTGGCCAGTAAGAACAAATATAATGTCTCTCCATACCATTCTTGGCAAATATATACGAGGCACTAAAATTAAGACACTTTTTCTCTTATTTAAGAACCTTTGAAAACTTGACAAGAACTTGTGACAGGATAAGATTCACTGAATCAGCCAAGCTGAGAGTCCAGAGTTCTTATACTATTTTGTTTAATGCTACACCATCAACAGGCTTTAGTTTTCTCTCATGATTAGTTTTACTGCAGCAGTACTTATACTCTGGCATACAGCCTGCCTTAGAGGATTCTTGCCATCTGTTGGCTTATTCATATATGGAACTCTGCTTTGAATTGTGTTTCATAATATTATAATACCCAAATGTGTGTAGTCGAAGCATATCACAGAAGTTTGATACATTTATATGAAAAATAAAAATCTTATATATTTATGCACACATACACATTTAATTTATATGCATACAGTGCATATATAATAGATGTACATATACAAATGAAATTGATGATATATATGCATGTTTTCTATTTATTCAGAGTTCAAATTATTTGTTATCTGTTAAAAATGTCTTAATCTCAGGAATAGTTGGCTGCTTAGTGGAAGATATCAGCCTGAGGTTGTGAAGGTAATTTCATAGACTTATAGAAAAATTTACTTTGTAAAAGACCTTTAAGATCATCCAATCCAACTGTAAACCTAACACTGCCAAGTCCATCACTGAACTATGCTCCTAAATGCCACATCTATAAGTCTTTTAAATACCTCCAAGGATGGTGATTTAACCACTTTCCTGGGCAGCCTGTTCCAATGCTTAATAATGCTTCCAGTGAAGCAATTTTTCTTAATATACAATCAAAACTTCTCCTGGGGCAACTTGAGGCTGTTTATTCTTGTTCTATTAATGTATCTTTAATGATACAATGGAATTTTCATCTTATTCCTATGGATGTTTTTCTTACCTTAATCAAAGGGGTATCAGGCTTCATCTTGACATATGAGTTATTCCTTTAGTCTTATATACCTGAAAAACTAAGAAAACAAGCATATACCAGTTAGTGGTTTCATCTACAACATGTGTAGAAGCGTACATACAGTATTGGATTATTAACTTTGTTCTATAATTTGAATGTTGTATGAGGGTGGTGGGTCACTGGAACAGGCTACCTAGAGAGGTGGTGGGGGCCCCATCCCTGGAGACATTCCAGGTCAGGCTTAATGGAGCACTGAGAAATCTGTTCAAGTGTGAGATGTCTCTTCTCATGGGGGTTGAACTAGATGACTTCTAGAGGTCCCTTCCAACTCAAGACATTCTATTATTCTATGAAATTTTGCAATTTTGTTATCTATTATTCTATTATCCCTCTTCAGTCAATGTCCTCTCCCATGTCTTGTCAGTTCTTAACATCATGTGTTGAAAGCCCAGGTATGGTAATTATCTTGTTATCTTGCTCATTTTATAATGAGATATAAATGTTAAAGAACTGTAGCAAATAGTTAAAAAGCCTAAAGTGTAAAGACATGATCACAATGAGGCCCAGGAAAGACTGGCACAGTAGTCATGCACCTTATATCAACTAGTTAACTAGGTAGGAAGCTGGGAAAAATGGAGGAGCTCCTGATGACAAAAATATTCCTGCATATCTACAGGCAGACATAAGCCTGTCTGGTTAAAGAGTTTAAGTACTATGCTAGCATAAATGCACAAAACTAAACAGAACTCTGAAAAGTCTTATGCAAAAGTAAGTTTTTGGAATACATTTATCATAGAATTTGAATTTGTCCCATGCTGACTATTTATATTAGTTCCACTAAAAATATATAAAAGTCTTTTCTTAAAATAAAGAAAAATTAAGTATCCCTTTCTTATGTGCCTTTAACCCTGTTGCACACACAAGCCAAATAGCTAGTTTGTTTACCTTTGCTGTGAAAGAACTTTCTTCCACATATTTTTAAGTAAATATCCAAATAAAATTATTCCACTACTCCTACTGGTACAGAAACTTTCTTGAGGGAATGTCAGATTTATGAAAAACCTTTAGAATTCATTACATCATTAAAAGACTGATGTTGGTTTTGAAGTTTGTCAGCTTCAACACTGAATTCTATTTTTTAGGTTATATATATCTTCCCTTAGTAAATAACTGTTTTACGATAGTACCTAGTAGTCCTTTGACTATGCTGACCTTTCTGTTCTGTAACACAGACTTGAAGAAGAGAGGAAAATTATCCCCTGTTAGCAGACAAAATCCAAAAGGTCCAAATATTTGTTACACTTTAAAAAGTACTTTAACTTTAGTTTTCAAAAGAAGCAGGAAGTGAGACAGAATACACTTAATACCAGTACTTTATATTTCTGAAGTCAGACAGGCTAGAAGAAAACTATCACTCCCTGTGGAACATGCTGCATTGCTGTGTAGGTCTTGTGAAATGTTTCAAAATAATAAAATTCTGTTTCCATGAAAAATACAAGAAAAATCATTTGGTAGTGTGTTATGTCCCACTTGTGGAGGAGAGACTTAGATTCACAAATCCCCCTGATGTGGATTAAGGTGAAATAACATTCTAGGTCGAAACACAAAGTTTAATAGAAATATAGAGAAACATTCTATGTTTTGTTGGCTGAGATTTCTATAGAAAAAAATATGCTGTAAATGTTGCCACATTCATAATTATATGCACCTATGCTATGTAGCTTCATAAGAAAATCAAGTTAGACCCTGTGTTACTTAATAACATTGAGAGAAAGGAGGTAGAGACAAAGAGGAGAGACAGAGAGACCACCAGTCCTGGATCCAGCATCGTACCTGCCAACAGGGTTTTTAAGTGCAGAGACAATTCCCCCCAGACTTGTGTGGGCCCCTGTTTATAATAGGTCCCAGTTATTGGGGTTGCTGGAGTGTTTGAGACACCAGTATTTTCCATGACATGTAATGCACAAGATGAGGTTTCATGATCTACCGGGATAAGTGCCACGAGGCCCCTCCCACCTCCTGTCTGGGCTCAGAATACAGTCACTTGGGGTACCTTGGGAAACAAAGAACCTTTTCCAAACTAATCTGTTTTGGAGTTGGTTTTTTTGTTATTTTGGGAGTGGGTTTTTTGTTTGTTTTTGTTGTTTGGTTGGTTGTTTTTTTTTTTTGTGGAGAGGAGGGAGAGAATCTGCTGTTTTATGTCTGTTAGTATTTATGAAAGGAGCTGCATTGCTAGGGAGGACTTTTCAAGTCATTCCTCTTTCAACTTGGAGAAGATATAGGGAGTCCCTAAAATTAAAACATTCTCTAGCAAGAAGAGAAACCCAAGACAAATAACATGATTTTAAAAATATATTTGAAACAGAAATCAAATTACCTTTACTAAAACATGAGCAAAAATAAACTTTTATTCTGTGTAAAATAAATACTCTAATTGAGCCTGAACTGCAACACCTGTTGGGAATTATAGAGGACTTTTAGAGATTTAATTATACATATACAACTAAAAAGTTAAAAGAACTGCATAATGGTCATGAGTTGCCCCTTGCAAGTAGCTAGTAATCAGTCTATGAACAAATGTAGTGCTTTTCAGTAATGTCTTGCATAGCCAAGAAGAAAGGAAGGATTAATTACCTCATTACTTTTAAGTGTGCGTAATTTGATGTAGGTGATATCTAAGCACTGAAGGTGTTTTGGGGTAAAGAATAACTGTGCAACTCAGATTATTGGTCTCTTTTTGTTCACTGTTTTCCTTTTTTCACAATTGTTTCTAACTATTCTATCATTTAAATACATTTATATAATTTCTATAACCAAATTGAATTAAAGAAAAGGTACTATGACAATGTGTATTGTAGTATATGTGCCAAATATTACTATTAAAAATAATTTTTAGTCTTTTGTGTATTCTTGAGCATCAGCTATGTTCTCTTATTGAATATAAATCATCAGGTTTTCCTTTATAAATGAAGACAGGGAGAAGGCAGTGTCAAAGTCTTCTCAATTATCTTCTGAGTTTTATGATCCCTTGCATGCTTCATTCATTTATGTCTTAGGTATAGAGATCTGTGCTGCAATGCTGCTAAATGTCTATGAGGCAGTCATATTGGGCAAATAAGTGGTGATGTTGACCCAGTGTCCTGTCTCTCATGAGTTGAGGTAGCAGATGCATACAGCACATTCTAAGAAGTCAGTAAGGATAGAGCAGCATTTCCCCAGCATGCCATCCAACCTCTGAAAAGTGACAGTTTTGAGAGTTGCAGATTAAGAAATTACATTTTTGTTGATTCCTCTCCTGGAAAATAATGTGGCATCAGAATTCATCCCTATGACCTAGCCTTTAGAATATCTCATTCCAAGACTACATTTTTTATTGAAACAAATAGTTTCCTTTCACTCTAATTCAAGCTGATATTCTAGAGATAGGTCAGTCCACTACCTCATGGAGCCTTTACAGACAAAACTGTGCCAGTTGTTTTTTTTGTCCTCTAGTATATGATGGCACAGTTCCAGTGGGTGCTGTTCCCTCACATGACTCTTTTGTTTCATATCATGTTCTTAGCTCATACTCCTGACATTGCAGTAACAGTTCTGGTACTTGCAGTCAGGGGGCTGGGGAACAGCAGAAGAAAATAATTGTCTAAAACTAAATAGTTATCTTAGAGCCTATGACTGACTGCATCCTTGAAGAGGCCTGGGCCTGAGGACATTCAGTATGGATGTATCGGTCCACTCAAGTGTTGTCTATTCCTGAGTCATGTGAATGTTAGTTATTCTGCATTACTTGTTTAGACGGCCACAGCTTGTTTTCAGGAGAGGGTTTATTTACCAATATAGAGTTAGCTTCAATGTTTAGTAGCCCCTGATGATTTTTGTCCACAAATTAACATAATGTATTTGCTAATGCCAGCTAGAAACATAAGAAAAAGAAAGAAAAAACCCTTAGATTTTATTGAAACTATGTGGTAGGATATGCTAAAAGTGTAAGGTAACAAGTGAGGAGCAAAGTATTGTGTTGAGAACCAGAGAGAAGTCCATAGAAGAGATGCATTATCTTCTGTTACCAAGAAAATTTGCATTATACTCTGCAAGTTTTCTACTTACCAAGTTTTTAGTAGCTGACTGGGTTTTCTGATTCAGTTTTGCTTACTGTTGGCATATTTTTAGTTTTCTTCTCATTTCTCTTGGAATTGAAGAGGCAGAATACAGTAACAAAACCTGTGCTCAAGCCATCGCCTCTGAATGTCAGGATGTTGAATATTGCAAAGTTAGAATGAACAATTTGAATTTTCTCTTCCCAGATATGTTTTTATTGTAACTATTTTTAATCTTCACTGTAATTTAGCATAGATCAGATTTGTATATATTTAAGATGATTCTTTAACTGAAAATGAGGATGTTATTTGAACAGGCATTATTACAGCAGGATGCAGCCAAATATTTGGCATAAGCTCAAAGAGATGCTACAATTACAAGGAAGTTAATTCTGCACCATGTTGCAAATATTTTACCACTGAGTGGGCAGCTGCAAAATCATGGACATTTTGGCATCAATACTACCTTTTGAGAAAACTGCATCATTTCAATCTGTAGGCCTTTACATAATGTGTAAGTGGGTTTCACAGTAGCTGAGGGATGACCAGGATTACTATTACTTTGCTGTTCATGCTGGATTGCTCAATGCAGAGAGTGATTAATGGGTAACTGACATCTCTGCCTCACTGACTGGCAAATTTCAGCATTGAAATTTCTGTCACTAGGGAGTGCACTGAGACAGGTCATATATGCTGTGTAGTAGAATCAGATTTAAAAGATCAAGAGCAGCTAGTCTAACTATTCTTTTTAGAAGGTATGTATATTCTGAAGAAAACAGAATATTATAAGGTACATAATCTTCTATGGTATTTATGAAAAGGAAAAAACATTACAGCACCTTTCAAGCATATTACACACTTTAGAATGTGTATGCATTCGTATATTTTCTGTGTCTTTAAACAAAATTTCATATGTGCTATATGCTTTATTCTTTCATGCTCAATTCATAAGAATTAGTAGACCTTCCAAATAATCTATAGGTAGCAAAGAGTAGACAAATTGTTGATATGGTGATATGTCAGATGACTTAACTACTGCATTGTGTGAAGTGTTGATGAAGCAAAAAGAGTAGCTACTGTAGTTAGCATATTTTGAACAAAGGAGGACTGCTAAATTCAGGGAGATAGAGAAGATACTCTGGGAACCTAATTGTACCTGCATGTTTCCTGTACACAACCATATGAGGTCCTGCAAGAGATTGGTAAAACATTGACAGCTACTTCTTATAGAGATCTCAGAGATGAAATGTTGACAAATTAATGGGTCTGCTTTTTAAATATAAATCCCAGCCTATTGAGCTGGTAGCATAAGACAACTAAAATATTTGTAAGTGCTTAATCAAGGCTTCTTTTTCCTAGTCCATTTTCATGACAGGGAACATCTGTAAAAATCAGATCCAAACCTGATTCTGGCTTCCTCTAGAATTTGTGATTATCTGGATGTAAGATTATTATTTTGATCATTTGCCTTCTCTGAGTAGGGTATGGGTTTAATATATTTTGGCCAAGGTGTATTGCCAAACTGACACATTTCAGTAAGACTAATATCATTAATGACCCCTCTGGTTTCACACTCATAAAAACATTCAGCTTCTGTTGGCTTTAGCACACATTCTGGCCCCAAGCATATTTAAAAAAAGAAAAAAAAAAAAAAGCAAATGTATAATTTTGTGGTTTATTCTGCTGATACTTAGATATATTTTTGATCTCCAGCTCTGCATATATAGTTAATATGCTCATACTATAAACCATAGAACACTTCAGGTTGGAATGGACCTTCAGAAATCCAATACAGCCTCCTGCTCAAAGCTATGATAGTAGACCAGTTTGCTCATGCCTTTACCTAGTTAGGCATGGAAAAAAACCTCACAAACCAACTTGTTCTAATAATTGATTGTCCTACCAGTAAAAAATATTTTCTCTTCTGTTGTGCTACGAGACTGTCACTGACTTTCTTACTAATGTAGTGTGGTGTCCTGGAAATGGAGGTGCAAATTTGTTAATTCTTTTTTGACACAACTGAAGCAAACAGATGTCATGTAAACTGTTAAATGGAGATCTGATCTATTGTTTTTAATCTTTTTTGTCTTTCAACAAGTTGTTTCATAAAAGCCAGGTACCTATAAGGGAGTAAATCACTGATTGTAAATATCATCATATCTTCACTATATACATATAAATATGCATATATGTATATTTATGCTACAGGGAAGAACATAGGTAACAGGCATGAAGACTTCTACAGAGGTTAGAAAAGTAGGCTACAATTCACCATATAAAGTATGTTTATGCACATTCCCGTGGTCAACTTTTTATTATTAGAGAAGAAACAGTTTTATAACAGCATCATAAGTAAAACTTACAATAAGGCTTTTAATGTACCTTTTTACTTAGAGGCCACTTTTTCATTCTGCATGGGATTTTATTTAACTACTGCATCAGTACAAGTTCTGTTAAAGTGTTATATTACTCAAGTTTTCTTTATGAAGAGAAGCAATAATGTCTAAGCAGAAATAATAAAAAAAAAAACAAAAACAACCTAAATGCTTCACCCAAAGGCTTTTCCCTCTCCCTGGCACAGCATAGCTGCTTTCTCTAAGTTATATAAATTGCAATATACTTTATGAAAATGGCTTTGCCATTCACAGGCAAACAGTGACAAACTGTCTCACACTGGTGTTTTCCTGGCACAAGCAAGATATAAGCAATCAGTGTAATCTTGAGAAAGCAGACTGCAATTCAGTTCCCTAGCAAGATCCTTCATCTGTGACACAAACTGTACAGTGGTGAAGTTGTCATGATGATAACTGCAACTTGAACAATGTAACCATGAGTATAACTTTGTTTACTTCAGCATTTCTGAATCAAAACAAATGTTTTTCAGAACCAGATGTACAAGGCATCTCAATTAAAATCACCTATACTTACAAAGAAGATAAAATTAATCAAGAGCAAGTAAGGCATTGTCTTCTCCAAAACTCCTGATATGACAGTTAAAAGTTGTTGTAAGCAGTTGTAAGATAAAGGCCATGAAAATTATAGATAGACAAAGGTATTGAATTATGTTTAAATAACTAAGGAGTACCTTTTTGTACCTTTTTCTTTTTTTTCTTTTTTTTTGGGAAACACATGAAAACTCTGCTGTCTGATGTCAAAAGAGGATACTGAAATACTATCGCAGGGGAATTCATGAGGTGAAGTACACCACTGAGTGACGGAAATCCAAGAGTAATTTACTAGACAGGATGCAGGATGGGCACAGATTTCTAGTCTAAGATTTCAATTCTGTCAGCTCAGGGGAACTAGACATCCACTCCAGCTGTTCGAGAAGACCAAGTCCTGCTGCCAGATGGACTTTTACTCCTCAGTCTCAGTCTTCTGCCCATTGATGGATGCCCCCTGATTTGTTCTTCCTTTGCCATGCCCAAGAGGATTGTTTTTTAACTTACGAATTGCTTCATAGTTCAGATGGTGGTTACAAGCCACAAATAGCTTTATGAATCAGATCTCTTCATGTTTCTCCATAGTTATTATAATTTTGGTCATTATGTCCTTCTGGAATCTTGTCCTAAGTATATTACAAGGATGTAAAGTTGTTAACACTTCATCTGAGCTTCTTTGATATTTTCAACCACATAATTAAACCATTAGAGAAGACTGATAAATTTCAAAGCTTTTAGGCAGGGCTGGCACCCCCAAGTATCCAAAACTAGTTATGAGTAAGAACTGGGGAAATGAAGTTAAAATCTCAATTTTTCTGAGCAGCATTTTTAAGCAGGCTTCATTCGATAATAAATATTTCCATTACATTCTTACCATACCTAGATGTTTTTTGCAGATATGCAAATGGACAACTAAACACAAGTTAAAAGCTATTCCAAATGTTTAAAAACACAGTATAAACTTAACATTTTAATAAAGCCTAAAATTTTGAACATTATTACAAACAGTACTGTCTAATTCAATGCGAGTAACCGATGAGAAATATATTCTACTATTAAAGCTTTTATATAAACCCAGAGCTATGAAATGAATAAGTTTCTATTTCAGACAATCAAACTTCTTCTATACAAAATATTATTTGCCAATTACTTTGATTAAAATGACTTGTATTTTACACTGGTGTCAATGAGCTGCACAACTCTATGAGAAATTTTGCAGCTTCACATTTATGTCAGTAACAGATCTATAAGGGCTGCACATTACTAATACTCTGTGATTGCATTTAACTGTTTTTGATAAATCCCTTAAAAACAGTTTTTCAAATTTCACAGAATCTAAAAAAGACTGTGTGGAAATAAAACAAGTTTTGACTATGAAGGTCAAAAAGGAAATTAAACAAGAGACATAACAAACTCTGAAACATTTATATTTTGATCACTTTTCTCAAAAATCAAGACTTCATGGGCAGATAAATCTCTGGTGACTGTAATGATCTGGAACAAAAGGCAGTAGTCAGCAGAAAATTCACTTTGTGGCAGGAGTTAAAGGTAGGAACAGTTGTACCAAAATACATATTTTGTCTTGTTTTACATGCCGTTCTATGTCATATTCTGGAAATACACACACCCTCATGATTACATCAATGGTACATTTTTCAGGTAATAATACATGTGCATATTTCAAGCTTTGAGATTAATAATAAAACTTTATCCATCAAGAAACATTTTTAATACAGTGATTTAATGTATTTTCCTGACCATTTAGCAAGGTTTTAGTTGGCAGGAATGTAGCTCATCTTCAGTGATAAGAGGTAGAAAGATTTATGAAAAGCTTAATTAATAACATCATTAATCATTTTATATGCACTTTGTATAACAAAGTTTTGTATAACAAGGTTTTATGGGGTTGTATTTCCATCTAAAACAAAATTAAGAAAAACAACAACAACCTTTAAGATGGTTCCTCCCTCTTAAAAAATTAATAGTTTACTTCAAGACTGAATCAATGAGGTTTCTGATAGTCATTCCTATTAGCCTAGTCATTCCTATAAGACCTGTGAGCCTATATCAGCTCAAACTTTAAATTTGAACCTACAAACATTCTATTTGTGATACACAAATAAACTTTCAGCAGAGTGTTTATTCATCTCTTATTGCTTGTACATTGTGATACATAGTAACCTGGACAGAAGACAGTTTTGGCTATTCCTATTTCCTCCTGTTCCTCCGTCTGATTCACTGAATCCAGAAAGACATCAAGGAAGAAAAGATCAATGCTCTTAACTCTGCAAACAAATCAAAATAATAAGACAGACTGAGGTCTTTAAAAGAGATAGCTTTCAAAAATTTGGGGACTTCAATCAAGAATAAAGTTAAAAGTTCTTTTGTTTTTATTGATCAAGATGATGAAAGTACATCAAACTGACAGAAGCAGTTACTATGCCTATCATACTTAATAAAGGTGGATATAAGACCTTCTTAAACTAACTGCTATCTGAGAAGGAAAAATATAATAATAAAAAATCAATTTGTAAATAAATGGTAATCAGAACTTAAATATTTAAGGCCTTAAACTTTTGTTCTACACTTAAAAAATGTTCTGAGATTTTGGTTCACAATAATCCATTGACCACCACATATTCTTCAAGGTGTTTTCAGAATCAAGTTTGGAATTAAAATGGCCTTCATGGAGTATTTGTATCCTTTTAACATCTGTATCCTATTAAAATAATTTTGGCATTCTAATGTTAAGTCCTTTGGGCTCTGCAGTGAGGAGGGAGCACAGATCTCAAGGTTGGCCTGGGCTCACCTTGCCTGGAACTGGGCTGAGCTGGTTTCAACACTTGCCTCAGAACAAGTGCCTGTTGCCTCTCCTGCTTGTGCTTGAGCTCTGCCCGTGCTGTCCATGGGGCGTGCAAGACAATCATATTTCTTCCAGGGATTAGTTTGGCACACTAATGACTTTTCATAAACTACTCTTCCTCATGCCTGCTGTTCTTCTCGATGAAGGTGCAACTGCTGGCAACAGGATCCACAGAGACACTGGAGAGTAAAACAGTGTACAAAAGACTTTGATATTAATACTTTTTCTTGTATAAAAACTCCAATTGTGTTATTCAAGACATTTTACTGTACTATTTTGTGTTATGTGTTACAAACTGAACTAAAGAGAAGTGTTCATTGCATCTTAATTACACTGAAAAGATTTTTTTAGACTAACAATAAATTATTTGCTCCGTTTATGGTAGTGTGTTCCCTTTATCCTGTAACAAGAACCTAACACTTTGAATCACTTGAAAGTGTTTCTTGTCAGAAGTGTTATTTTTCTTTTTTATATAGTACTATCTTAATCCTTGAGTAATTGCAAACTTTATCAGTCATGATTATTATGAGTCTAGTTCATCATTAAAATGTTAAGAAAAAAAAAAAAAGTTATGTGCAATTCCCTGCTTGATGAATTCATTTAGACTTATCAGTTTGATAGTTTTTAGTTAATTTACACTATGTCATGTTGATTTTGTATTGCTCTAACCTCCTAATAGAAACTGCTTTCCCAATTCTAACAATGCCATTTCTCATACATTTATCTTCCGAATTTGTAATGCAATTTCTCAAACCTATTTTAGATTGAATTTCAATATTTTTGCATGCAGAAAATATATATTAATATTGATTACTCAAAACTGAACTATCGTTATTTTTGTTCTGTGATTAATTTAAAAGAAATCAAATATCAAATTTCTTCCTCACATTAAATACAACTAGTTGTGAGTTAATAAATTGCCATTTAAAATTTTGAGTATGACAAGAAACTGGCAGAAGGACCTTTCAGTTTTTAAAAACCATTCAGTCATCAAGGGTACTGCAGCTTTGCTTTCTCCTGTACATAACAAAGTCTATATATACACTATGTAACTGCAGCTCTAAGCTTGTACGCATTTTCTTTCTCTACAGAATGACTACTGATCCATCTACAGCTTTATCTACTAGAACACTTAGCCCTGAATACTCAGAATAGCCTTTTTATTAGAGATAAGTTCCTCCCTGTTTTCTTTGCACAGGTTAAAATACCTGCCACACACATCATAGAAACATTGAATCATTAAGGTTGGAAGGGACCTTAAAGAACATTAAGTTCCAACACCCTGCCATGAGCAGGGAACCCTACCACTAGATCAGGTTGCACAAAACCTCATCCAACCTGGCCTTAAAAACCTCAGGGATGGGGCATCAACAACCTCCCTGGGCAACCCATTCCAGTTCCTCACCACCCTTTTAGTGAAGAATTTCTTCCTAATATCTAACTTAATCTTCCCTCTCTCAGTTTAAAACCATTACCCCTTGTCCTATCACTATCTCCTCTGATGAAAAGCCCCTCCCCAGCTTTCCTGTAGGTCCCTTTCAGGTACTGGAAGGGCGCTATAAGGTCTCCCTGGAGCCTTCTCTTCTCTAGGCTGACAGGCCCAACTCTCTCAGCCCACTGGTGGCTCATGTTGAGCTTCTCATTAACTGCCACCTCCTAGTCCTTCTCCTCAGGACTGCTCTCTAGCCATTCTTCCCCCAGCCTGTATTTGTGCTTGGGGTTGCATCGACCCAGGTGCAGGACCCTGCACTTGGCTTTGTTGAACTTCATGAGGTTGGCATTAATCCACCTCTTCAGCCTGTCAAGGTCCCTCTGGATGGTGTCCATTCCCTCTTGGGTGTCAACCACAGCACACAGCTTGGTATCATCAGCAAACTTGCTGAGGATACACTTAATTTCACTGTCCATATCTCCAGCAAAGATGGAGCACTGGTCCCAGCACCATTGCACCAGATATCCATAAACAGCATTTATATATTAATAATTCCAGCTTCTCTTGCTTATCACTGGTACGGCTAGCTCTAGCTACAGGCATTTAGGAATATGAGGAGTCTTTTCCTTGGCTTGATGGACAGGGCAGGTGCTTTCCTGTATTCATCCAGCTGCTCAATCACTCCCCTCTCAGCAGAACATGAGGACAAACTTAAATGAAAAAATTAACGGGTCAAAATAAAGTCAGTGAAAATACTTACTAATTACAACTCTTCATAGACAACTTTTTACAGGTGTCTTACTTGTCCTGGATTATTAGCTTGTTTTTGGAACTGTTAAATTCCCTGTAAACACCATAGTCAGATCTTGCAGTAACCTTGCTTTGCAGTGACTTGAAGTAATGCTTATTCTTTTTTTCAGTTACTCAGACTCCATTTATCTTTTCTTATCTCCACTTATGTAAAATACACCATTGTAGTTTTGATTTGGATTTCTTACGAAGTTTTCAGTTACTGCTTTGATGTGTGCTCTTGGTACATGGTTCTTTTTTTTCATGGAATAAGAGATGGCAGTGTTTACTGAATCCTGGTTATCCAGGGTTCCTTTTAATCTAAAATGTTCTACAGTGTCCATATCCACTCTTTCTACCTGAAAAATCTTTCCTATGTATATGTGTCATAAGAAAAATATTACAGCTTAGAGGAAGACAAGTAACTTAAGCGCTACTCAAGTTGGAAGAGACCTTGGTGATAACCTGGTTCAAATCCTCCTCAAATTAAGGCAAGTTTTGAAATGAGATCTCAGTCTAGTGATCAGGTTTCTGCAGGTTTTCTGTAGTTAAGTTCTGAATATCAGCAAGAATGGAGATTTCGCAACCTCTCTGAGCAAGCCTAACCACCTGTCAAGTTTTTTCTCTTGGTAAAATTAGGATTTTCCTTCTACAGTTTGTGTGAGTGGCTTCTTGTCCTTTTTCACTTCTAGGAAGAATTTATCTTCTTTTTAATAGCCCAGTAGAATGCAGAAGGCAGCAACTAAAGCTCTCTCTTAGCTGTCCCTTCTTAAACCTGAACAAATCCAGTTTCTCTCAGTGTGTCATGCTCAAGATCCATTTTCATCCTGTTGACCATCTTCTGGTCTTTTTTCTGTTTTGCAACAGTTTTCCTCTACAAGACAGCCCAAAACTGGTTAAATAACGTAACTTCTATCAGCTACAATTATCATTCCATTGTGAATCATCACAATACTGTAAAGCTGTACTAAAGAAACAAACTTCTCATATTGATTTAACTTTTTAAACATGTTCATGTTAATAATTATTGATTTATTTTGTGTTATTTGGCCAAGGACAAAATAAAATTTGTGTAGAATAAGTGCTTGAGTCTCAAGGAATTTTAATGATCTATGAAGTCCAGTGAGTTAAGTGAAACTTTTCTTCCATCATCTTCATGAAAGTTTCTGCTTCTTTAATTATTCTTTAAGTATCCGTTTCGGTTTTCCTTTATGCTGTTTTTTATTTCCTTCATGCACATGTTAAGTATGCATTGAACAACTCCTTTCTTCAGCAAGAGTGACTCAAGGCTTTTTGCTGTTACTTTTTTTTCAGTTAAAGGGCTTTGTAAACACATTTAGAAGCCTTGCTTCTAAATGCTTCTAATTGCTTGAAATGCAGTTATATTTTTTTTTTTGAGAAATGCAGTGGACACACCCATCAGAAATGGAAATAAAGCATGTTTGATCCAGTTATACACCTACCAGTGCACATGCATAGTCAGCTGGTCCTGAAAATGAGACATAACCTCACACTGTAAACAAAGGAGGCACCTGTTGCATATAAGGAACAATACCTTTCTCATTGTTACAGTACCACTTTACTCTAATGTGTTCCAATTAGCCTTTACTTTTGAACTTCGGAAAAGTTATTTTGATTGCTCAAATGTAATCTATGCAACAAAAAGACTAAAACTGCACTTGTCCATCAAACATATATAGTTCTTCAGTATTCCAGGAACTGCAATCAACGGATGGTTGTAAGCCTAAAACTGCACTACACAAAGAGCAATTTCCTCTGGAAGATCATCATGATTCTGGTTGTCTTTGGTTTGATCTTTCATATAGTTTGGTAAATTATAAGACTGAGTTAACTTGCTCCACAGACTTTTTAGTAATTTTCTATGGAAATGTATAGAATCAACTTAAAATCTGGAATTTGTTTATGAAAAGTGCCTTTGGGAGAACAAAGATGATTTTTTATTGCAGATCTTCCGTTACCTTCAAAGTACTTCATCTTTTCAGGTGTCCTGAAAAAGTTTTATAAACCATTATGTGCATTTCTTTATTAGCTTACCATCCTTATCACGACAGAAAGTAGTTCAGGCTGTACATTCTGTATCTCAAAAGACAGTGTGTATTTTCTTCTGCCCAAGTTCTACCTGATGTATTTTTGCTTAGGGAAAAAAAAAAAAAATAAAATAAAAAAATTAAAAAATAGGCACCTTGAGTGTAAACTCCAGTCTCCACACAGAAAATATGCTATAACCATTGAAAATAATGCTTACAGAAAATAAACCTTGTTCTTTCTGTTAGTTGACAAATTTAAATTTAAAGATGGAAATAAAAATTGGTAATTCAAATTATTGTTTTCCTTCCACCCTGGGAAAAAAATCTAGCATTTGTACAAATTTTTATCAACATGGAATTAGAATATTGTTTGTTGCATACAGAAAAGGAATTTCATGGTTCTAGTTTTATCTTGCGTTTTACATTGACTTCTAGATTTTTGTTAGTTCTATGATGAAATACAAATTCTTTAATGTTGACTTAATTAAAAACAAAAGATTTCAAACTCAGTCAGGAGAGAATGAATGATCATGAGCAGCTGAAATCAAAATGGGAACAATAATGTTCTCCTCTGCATATGGAAAAAGACATGTAAAAATGGAATAACACAAATATACATGTTCAGCCACTAATACTTTTTACTTAGGTTAAATTGCATGGAAAAGTATACTGAGGTACAACTTCAAAGTTTGTCTCTACCACTTTAAGTGGCGCTCAAGTTTGAGTCATACAAAATTCTAATTTTTTCTAAGGATGTCCTGAGCTGGCTTACTTGCAGCTTGGTACCAAGCCTGTGGCATAATCCATCTTTCTACGGTGGAAGACCTGATGTACAAGATTCTTGTACATCAACATGTTATTGTTTAAAGCAAGAATTAAGGTCAATGTAATCTTACTTTACTTGCATAACAGCAAAACTTAAGTTAGCTTTAAGTTCATTGTTATAGGCAAGCTGCTTTTAACAATAAACTGAATTACGCAATACCAATAGGGACAGAAGGGGAAAGTAAATTCCCTTTAAACTCCTGTTTATTTCCTGGGCATATAAATAAAAGCCTGATAGTGTGCACTGTAAAAATAAAGGAGGATATCTGCGTATTTGAGACTCTGATTGATCACATTCAAATCTGATTAGCTATTCATAAAGTAAGCTAGGTATGCTTTTTCCAGTGTTTAGCACATCAGTAATTGTAGAGTATATTCACTGAACATGTGAAAGATGAAATCTGTAACAGAAGTATGCCTGGTTTATTATTTTACACAATTGTTGATAAATTTAACATTCAGTTGCTCATTTTTAAGCTCTAGATCATGAGGTTTTAAATGTAAATTATAAGGATTGCAATTAAGCTTGGTAGAAGCAAATTAAATAAAAAACATGGACGGTTTCCCATACTAAAGACACACTTGGGAATATTATAGAGACAGCTGGACAATTTATCTGTCTCTTTGATGTGCTGATGGTAAAAGTGATCACATACAATATGAAGTTGATTACTTGCTTATACAGTTCTGAATGTGCCAAAACCATAATCAGAATCACAATTATCTAGTTAACACCTTCCGTCACACCCAATGCTATTGTATTTGTCTGAGTAATCACTGAGCAAACAAATGCCCCTTTTTACATCTGTTCCTGATTTAACTGTTCTGATCTGAAAATCCTAGCTCAACAGAGAAACTGTCTTTATATTATCGTTATATTTAGGAGAGAAGAGTGAGAATTAGCACTTTAGAAGCCTAACTGAAAATTCACAGTTGTGGTAATTTCATTGCATTGCTTCTTAATTGTGGAAGTGTCAAACAGACTGGATTCCCAAAGCATTGCAAGTTTTTAGGCATAATATTCTGTTTCCTGAAAATTCTTAGATTTGTCAGAAGCGTCTCAATTCGTGTTGCAGAAGGTATCTGCCTACCTTATACTTTAACCCAGTAAGAATCCAGATAATTTTTCCCCCAGGATTTAGTTCCCCCATGGATTAAGCACAGTTAAACCAGTTCCACTGGACTCTTGTCTGAGCCTGAGCTCTGCCAGTGCTTCCATGGGAAGGGTCTGGCAAAAACAGGGAGTCACTACCCAACAGGCAAAATGCCTCTGGTGGAACTGAGCCTGAGCAAACTGTGAGCCCATGCTCAAACTCAGCTGGGAACAGCTAGAAGGCAGCAGGTCTCAGGTGATGAAACTTTCAGAAACAAGCCGTAGCAGTCCCTTGCACTGAGGAGGAAAGGACTCTCTCATCATTGGTACTGAATTCCTCCTTAAGATGATGAAAACCAACTGGGACACCTCACTGTCTTCCTGCTTAAGAATGACTAGGCATTCCACATTCAGAATGCTGAAAGTTTGAAGACAATTCTAGGGAAAAAGCAGGGATATTAGTATGTTTTCTTGAATAAAAATTGTTAATTAAGATTTTTTATTATTTGGATTACGTGAGTTAGTATTAAAAATCAAAAATACAAATAGAAAAACAGCAAGAACAGATGTAGTGTAACCTGGGATCTGTAAGTATTTTTGCAGCTCACAGAGAAGCACTCATGGACGGCTAGAAATTTACACAGATAAGCCTATATTGTGGTCATGATTCTTATTGCCTTCTTTTGTACATCAAAGCTAAGAGATAAGCAACTCTAAGAGGGAATCTATTGTGTCTTAATATAGTATTAAACTTAATTAGTTATCTAGCCTACCTCTTGAGACTAGGCATTCAACTCCTGAATTGTAAAAGTTAAGTGGAACAATGTCAAACTTATGTCTGCTCCTTTAAAGAATAATGAGATAGGTACAATAGATATAGCTACTAATAAAGAAGGAATTGAGCTGCTTATTGCCCGCCCTTACATAGAAAGGAAGCTTGAGTTAGCTTTCACCCATGCAAGATACTAGCAGTGGATTTCACCTGCATCCTTAAAAGATGTAAATAATCTATCTGAAAATGTTGTCCCCAATCTGAGTTTTTCACCCAGTGTGCAGCAAGTCAACCATCACACAGAGTTGAGACACTTGTCTGAACTTCCGTTTTGCAGAGTAGAGTGTCAGGAACTTAATACCGGCCAACCCACCTTTTGATAGACAAATAGTGTCTTATACACAGAAAAGCAACAAAAGAAAAACTACAACAAATACATAATTTGTCATGAATGGTCAATTCACCATTCCAATCTAAATTAACGTTTAAAACATTTAGGAAGGTTACCTGATTAAGTTGTTAATTATTCATAAAGGGGTGTGCATTTAGCGTTAAAATTAGCTAAGGTAACTAAAAGTGATGCCTTTAACCTATCAACCAGCACTAAATTCTTACCATGTCTTGCTCAAGTTTTCATCCTGTTATGGATCCTGCTTCTAAACAAAAATTAACCATAAAGTATGGCCTTGGGCATCCAACCATGGGAACCCTCTGTTCAAAAGCATTTATACTGAAACCCTGACAAAGTCTACATTTTTATATGCAGACCAAATTTTCTTTAAATAATCATTTTTAAATTATCACTTGGTAGACTTACAGCTACGATTTCTGTGAATGACAAATTATTTCCTGAAATGTATTTCATTGTATGCAATATATTTTTTTACAATTTTAATCAGGGTGTAATTCATCTAAGCACAGTCTCAGTTCAAGGTAAAGAATTTCAGAAGGGACAAATATTAGAAATATCAGATATGCAGAGATCATACTTGGTGACAGAGTTGAAAGACAAAATATATGAATTTTGTAGATAAAAATGAAAATAAATACGTTTTTATTTTCTCTCCCCAAAACAGTTGTGACACAAGAAAACTTTTCATAAACCACTCAGACCTCCAGTTTCCACACACTGTGGGTGATGTTCATATGAGGAAAGATCTGCTTCATTTCAAACCTTCTGCTGCTTATGACTCATAATTGAGGTCAATGAGAAAAAAAATAATTTGTGATCGTATGTATGTAATAATTACCATAATGTAATAAATCAAAGCTTTCCTTAAATATCTCAAAACAAACACCTAAGGCAAACTCTTCCCATGATACTAACTTTTCCACTACATTTCAATAAATATTTCTTACTTGGTAATGGGAAATCTAAAATCAACTCAATCACTCATGAAACAGTTCTGAGTGTTTAGTTTAATTTTGTTAATCAGAGTTTTTTATTTTTATTCAAGCAAGAAGAACATCAGAATTCTTGCCATTGATATTAATATATAAAAACTGGAGTAATTAGGGGTGGATAAACTGATCAGCTCAAGTTTACTCAGAGTTCGAATGAAACTTCCCTGCAGCAATTTTTTTAAAGTTTCAATCAATCATTACTTTTTTGACTCCAGCATTAGAGCTCCTTATATATTCAAAAAGGCATGAAAGCACTATTCTATCTGTCAGAAAGCACTAGTCTAGCTGTCAGGAAGATCTCCTCTTTAAAAAGTTTATTTTTGCCTGTTTTAAAGGGGGCATAATTTCCTGTCTAATGTTGGAGCAGATATTTTTGTCGCATAGAGATCACTCTATCCTTTGGTTCCTCTACCACATAAAATTTCTAGGAGAAAACTTGCAGATAGTGTAACATACGTAATAGGGTAGGATAGAAACAGACGACAACATGTGTGTATAAACTATATCTGGCTAACTGGCTGACAAAGGATACAAGGAAATCCAGATGGGGTTGTCTGTAGTACATACGCATCATTCAGTTTCACTCAGAATCTATATAATTTAAAAAAACTGGGAAAGGGGAAAGGGAAGAGAAAGGTAAAGAACAGAAATTAGGATCTGACAGGTGGGCTCCTAGGCTAATGTTTTTGTCTCAACTCAACTGCAATCTGTCCACAAATATGCAAATCTGTGTTTAGATTTTCATCCAAAAAAATGTTAATACCTCTGTTGAATGTGTTATTCGTTTTCATTTTCTGTGATAAACTTTCCTATAGGGTGGTAAGTTTTCAAAATTTACATTTAAGTGGAGACTGAAAAAAGTGTCATGAAGTGTAAAGAAAGATTTTTCTGTGGATTTTCTTCAGTAACATTGTAATTAGAAATTAACTTGAAAAGTAAAAGTGCAGGACCTTACGCTTGCTCTTATTGAACCTCATGAGGTTCTTCTATGCCCAACTCTCCAGCCTGTCCAGGTCATGCTGAACAGTAGCACAGGCCTCTGGAGTGTCAGCCACTCCTCCCAGTTTTGTATCATCAACAAACTTGCTTAGGTTACACTCTGTCCCCTTATCCAGATCATTGATGAACACATTGAGCAAGATTGGTCTGAGTATTGACTCCTGGAGGACACCACTGGTTATTGGCCTCCTTTGATCACCAATGAGATCTGCCACACAGCCAGCTCTCAATCATCCTGGGAGATTGGAAATTAAAAAACATAGGAATAAAAAGAGAAATTCTGAAATTCATTGAAAAAATAATCTCAAGAAATAAAATATTCTGAAGAAAAAGACAAGTAAAAGAACATTCAGTTTTCACCAAATTCTGGGGGGAAAAAAAAAAAAAAATCACACAGAAAGATGCTTTTGACCACTGTGATATTGAAAATTGTTATTACTAAAGTTACAAATGGAAACAAAAGACCAGTAAATCTTTCCTTGATCCAAATCCTTTGTTATTGCAAAATAAGATAAAACTTAAATTACTTCACATAGACCGGACACAGACAGATAAATAGCAAAGTATGATCACTTACATTTAGGATGGTTTTCTACATACATTTTTGTTACCAAAACCTGGTAACTAGTGTTAATCTTTGCATACCATCTAGTAATGAGAAATTAAAATTAAAAATACAATGTTACTACTGATCTAAAAATGAAAGAAACCACTGAAGTTTATGTTAGGCAGGGGAATAATTTCAGTTTTCAAGAAAAGATACTTAGAAATACCTGCCAGGTTATAGAAACAGATTAACATTCTTGTTCCATTTGATTGTACAAGTATGATCTTTTACTGAAAGGTTGTGAAGAAAGATTCAGAGGAAATTCCCTGACATGTACCCTCCTTACTGATACTTGTTTTCAATTATATTGTCAAGATGTCTGATAAGGTGGTGGTGATAGAGGTGGAGAATGGAAGAGGTATAGTGATGGTCATGGAACAAATCAACATTCAAGTTGCCTTGAAATGAAAGGACCAACCTGTGTCCTGATATAATACGCATAATTATGTAACTTGCAAAGTGAGTGAGGTTTCAAGGAAGGTCGTTAGTATAATCATAGCTCATCCCAAAAACATGTCAACTTGTTACATTTCATTGGTCTGAACAACTTTTTAAAAAATAATTAAGAAGATTGTTGACATTACAACGCCTATGAACAAACTGATAAATAGCTTACCCAAACAGTGGGGAATTTGTAATACATGTAATTAGAAAATAATTAAAAGCACATTTCCAATAACTGGTGGTATCATGTTTTCTAACAGCATATTTTCAGTGAAGATTTGCTTTGATGGGATAGTTTGACTTCCTCTGTCATGAGTGATCAAAGTCTACATCATGAGTAGTTCTGGTTTTAAGAAACTTTTACCTAGCCTCTCCTCATAAGATCTGTTCTCCAGACTCCTAATCAGCCTAGCTGCCCTTCTCTGCACCTTCTCCAGCACATTGATGTCCTTCCTATACTGCAGTGCCCAAAACTGCACACAGTGCTCAAGGGGCAGCATCACCAAGGCTGAGTAGAGGGGCAGGATTGCCTCCTTGGTCCTGCTGCTATTTTAATCTTCCTATTTGGAACTTCTGGAGAAAAGGCATACAGAACTTCTGAGCTTGTACCAGACTGTAATCTTTAGCAAAGCAGCACAGAACAAGACACATTTATCTACTGCCTACATTACTATAAAGTTATTGCTATTCTAGCTCAGTTCTCTAATAACTGTAGACTTTTATGAGTACACATGGCAGAGAAACAGCAGACTTTTTTTCTTGGTTATTTTATTTTCTTCAGATTCTGACACACATCCATCTGTATTTTTATGTACAAAATTTGGTCTGAGAGGGCTTTTACTTTTTGTCTTTTTCTTTTCTTTTTTTTTAATCCAAGACAAGTAAATTTGTTTTCAGTTGAATATTTGACAGTCTATCAGGTTTCTCTGATGCACTACAATGAGATAGTTTTTTAAATTTCAATTATATTTTAGGAAAAATGGGTTAATTTCCTAATCCTTCCTTAATGCCCCATGCTTGGAGAGGATGGATTTTCTGTTCCCTTAAGAGTTATATTAATTTTTTTAAGGTATCATGGGAAGCTATTTTTTTCTGTGCCTGATACTTTTTAATCTATCATGCTATTAGGTTAAGAAGATTTATAATTGTAATGCTCCCTAGGCAGATCTCCTGTTGCTATTCTCACCTTCATAGTAGATCTAGAAAGGGACAGACAATAATTACCATTTTGAAATAAAATGCAATAACATAGTGATCTGTAACTCCATTTTCAATAACTACTCAGGAACCTAAAATGTGTTTAATTTTGGAATAATTTTGGAAAGATGAGATTTCTGGTGCTTAAATGAGCACAGAAGTCTTGACTTTTTCATCATTCAAACGTACAGGAAAGCAGGATGCTGATGTGGCTGTACAAGCAAAAAGCAAGGAAAAATGAAGGGATATTCAGTGAATACATTATATAGGCAAAGCTAAAGAACAGAAAAAAAAAAAATTAGCAACTGTCTGAGAATGTGCAGCATATGACCTTTTTTCACAATAATGCTTTTGTATCTAAAATTTCAATGGAAAGCTTATTTTTATGTCACGGATGGGAGAGAGGAGAGTCTTAAGGTCACTTACAGAGACACCAATAAAGATATCAGGGAAAGGCAATTTTACTATAGATTTGTAAAAGTGTCATGTAACAGAATTCAATGGTGAGTTTCACTCTATTACTCATTATGTGAAAGGGATGTGTAGGGGTTGGAATTAGATTGGAGTGATCTACACAGGGATCAGGGGAAATGATTTATTCAGGGATAGGAGAGGCTGAGTCAGGATTGAGTTGAAGTCATTTGCACAGGAATCAGGTAGAACAATGAGGAAAGAAAGTCCTCCTGTTGAGGCATGAGATTCAGAGTGGATACCTTGCTTTCTAAACTCCTCAGAGAGGAGTCTGGGTGTGGATGAATCCACTTGTCCCAGACTTGGGCAATGGTTTACAACTAAGGGGTTTAGGTGTAAAGATTTCAGTGTAAGTAAGCAATTCAGCTGATTCAAACATGGGATCAAATTGTAGTGAATTAATATAATTTGATCTACTCACAATATATAAGAGAAGTAGCCAGCTACTTACTCCTTCCCATTATATAGTGCAACTTTCTTCATGAGATATGGGGTAGCAGTTTGGTGTGATCCCAAAGAACTCTAAGGGAAGTCCCTTCAGAACCAATATTTACAGGGTCTCAAGATAATTAACTTTGTGCAGTATATTTCCATGCTGGCCATAACTTAGATTAGGTCATCTTTGGCAACATGCAAGGTGGGCTTTTGACCTGAGCAGTAGGGGTTTCAGGTCCTTTTTGCAAACAACAGAGTGCTGGGTATGGTTAAAGAGTCCCAAGTCACTGTATTTGCACTAGAACTAGAAGGGATCCAATTATTTCAACTCATTGCTCCAGCAGGCAAAATCAGAAAGTGTCAGACTGTCTCAGCCCACTGCACTTGCTATTGAAACAAGAACAATGTTGAGCCCACTGCACTTGTAACTAAAGCAAGAACAATGTTGGCTGATGTTGACATCCCAATGTGGATCAGTGAGGGGGGGTTCTGCAACATCACAGCTTACAACTAGCAACACCAAGTTCATTTGTTTAGCAAGGCTTTGTCTTGGGTAAAAAAAAGTATCATCTCTAATATACTGCAGCATTTGGCACTGTTTTAATAATAATGAATAAGGTAATAAAGGCTAGAGAAGCTGCAAGGGTACACAGTCAGGATAGCTGACTGGCCAAAGGCATATTCCAGACTAAATGATGTCATACTCAACATAGGGGGGAGTTGGCTGTGGGGCAGCAATTGTTGCTCAAGGATGGTCTGGACATCAATCAGTGGGTGAGAGCAATTACACTGTGCATAAATTATTTTGGTTTTGTTTATTATTGTTATTGTTGTTGTTGTTGCTGTTGTTGTTGGTATTAGTATTTAATCTTCCATCCTATTGAACTGTCACTATGTCAACCTATGAGTTGTTTTTTTTTCCCCAGTTCTATTCCCCAGTACTACTCAAGTGAAAAGGAGTGACTGAGTGGCTGGGAGGTGTTAAGTTGCCAGCTGGAGTTAAACTATGATAATCCTGTAATTAGATATATTTATTCTTATGAGTAATTGGAGTTCTTATCCTGACTTCAATAAAAGCAGTATCTATTATAAAAGATCAAACTTGGGTTTTACATCTGACTTTCTGATAAGCTCCGAGGTTACTTTCCCTTTTTCCAAAGAAAGTTGATGAAATCAACTGTATTATTCATTAAATAAGAAAATATTAAACATTAAAAGAATATCAAATAATCTCTAAGATGTTAGTTTTGATCATTAATCTAACTCGTTACTTAAATATGCACGAATGCATGAACACATGGAAAATTTACAATTAGTTTTTAATTCTCCTCATGGTGTCTGCACAGTAAGATGCTTTGCATTGCGCTTAATACAATAGTATATTGGATTATGTTTACGATTAGAGTTTTTGTTATATTTGAAAACATATACAGTGCTCTGGAAACAAAGGCAGTAAAAGATCTTTAGAAAATGAAAAATTAAAGATTAAACATCAACCTCCCTGAGCCATGACAATTAGACAAACAATATATACTGATGCTTGTTGTGTGCTGTTGAATGCTTTTATTCTTTCGGGGCACAATGTAAGAAGAGCTGTGAAGAGAAATCAAACCATGATAATTTCATTAAGCACACTGATATTAAGAAACAGAAATCCAGGCACACTTCATAAGGAAAAAAATAAATTGCGTTCCATCATGCTTCAGGGGGTATGAGATGTGATGGACAGCCATGTTAACTGGGTTATAAATTTACGTAATTTTGGATGCTGAGAACCTTATGGGATGGCTGGCTTACAAAGTCATTGAATCCCCCGTCTGTTTAAATATGTAGCACAGGGAGTGAGTCTCCACATGGCAACAGTTGGTGTTGAGGACCTTTTTCCTCATTATAAACATTTTCTTGTTTATTTGTTTGTTTGGTTTTGTTTGTTTCTTCTTTATATTTTTTTACATCAAATTATTCCTAGTCTGGTTTCATGACGGTACACACAAAAGGAAAACTTACTGCTTGTAGAATAACAGGTGCTTTTGGTGCTTTGCCAAACCTTACCTGCTGATTTGGTTTCAAAAGAAAGGAACCAGGATGCACATTCCAAGTCTGCTCTTTGATGCAAACAATTTCAGAAAGTGAGATGACTCACTATAAAGGTGTAGCCTTAGTCTCTACAAAAGTATCAACTATTTCTGCTATTCTTATGCTGAGGAAACAGTCATTAACTCTCACTCTGGTGAGTCAAAATTAACCCAGAATTATAAAAATATCAACACCATGTAACACAGTAAGTGGTGTCACCAAATAACAGATTCCTTCATTTTAAATAAACATTACTATTTTTCAGGCAGTTAATTTTTAGGTAATTTAGGCAGGTAGTCAAATACTAACTAGAATGTAATCATTGGCCTGAACCTATAAAGTTCTTCCAGTAGTTCTGAACTTAGACAACCCCAGAATGTCTAAATGGAAAACACAGTGCACGTGTGTTTTTAACAAAAAGTAATTACAAAATCAAACTACAATTCAAAATGCCAGGAGGAGATACAGTGTTTCTCTAATTCTCTTTTTAATTTTTTTTTATTTTTTTTTTTTATTCATCCAGTCTGCATGAGTGTAAGTATGTGTCATGTGAACATTAACATACATGTAGCAATTGATAACATAGTCTTATCCAGGGTTTAATTTTCAACATAAAGGCTAAAAGTTAGGAGTGTCTCATTTTCTGCCAGTGTTTTACTCATTTGTTGGCACCAGGTTCTCAACAGATTAAGAGAGCTGTAATAACCATCTTTCTAATTCTTTAAATGGTTTTCTCAATTTGCCATTATAGAGGGTCATTATAGACTCAGATTTTGTTTCTTGAAGTTCAGGAGTAGTTATGGCTTGTTAATTACAATTGCTCTGCTAATACTAAACCTGTTGAAGTGCAGTATACTAGGAACTACAGTAATGCAAAACTACCAAAAAGTATGATGAGAAGAAGAGTCCTTATTCCTTCGATAGAAGCTCCTAATATTAACAATCATCTGAACTTTTCTCAATATGTTCCTTCTATTGTCTGTTAAATGGTTTGTGTAAAAAAAAAATAAAAAAATTCAAAGAAAGTACAGAATCACAAATTATTGAAATAACAGTATATCCAATACTTCTGTTCTCTACTTGTCAATAATAAAACTGACATATTCAGAAATGGGAATCCTGTTTGATGAAGAAACTAGAGATAACCTTACCAGATTTGGTGAGCCATATAGACATTTATTTCTCATCAGGTTAATATTCAATGCGTAAACTTCACATTTTCCTTTCCTCTTGAGTTGTAATAAGACTTACCTTCCATATCTGTTTTTATTTTGAATGAAATTATTATAAGGAATAATTCTGCAGAGAAGAACTTTTCATTGCACTGGTTTTATGCAAGCAGTAGAAATTCTTGCTCCAGTTTTCTTGATTTAAAATTCATGTGAGTTATCTGATGAAAGGTAAATTGATTTCTATTTAACTGCTCCATGACATACAGGAAGAATGCACTTTCCATATCCATATCCAGATTGGTAGTCAATGACAGCAAGACATTTTTATATATATTTGTTAATATTTCAGTATAACAGAAATGAAAAGTCTGAGAAGTCAATTATTTCAGTGCAGTCAAGTCAAACAAGTGAAAGTATTTTAAAGTTTACTGCTACCAATGGCAGAAGGATCAATTCAAACTTCAATTAGTACTAGCTTGAAAAGAAAAATTGTTATTTCTCCATGCAGTTAAACAAATATAGTCCATATCTATGTTAAAAAAAAGTGCGAACATTATTTCTTTTTCTTTCTACCTTTTTTCTCTGCTATAGAACTGACCTAAGTTAATTGCCAGTAGAAAGTGCCAGGCACAAAAGCCTCAGCTGGTTGTTGTTGTGATTTACTAGGCACTTTTCTTATTACGTGTTCTTCCTTAGAGAGCAAGTACAGTGGTTCCTATGGGCAGGTTTGTATGTCCAAGCTCCAGAACTGTAACACAAGAAATAGTATTACTAGAGATCACTTAGCCTCTAACCCAGTGCTTTCCAGACTTTTGTCTATTGTTTATTTGCACCTGAATAGAGTTCAGGAGTTTTAAAAAGAGCAGACACAAAGCTAAATAAAATTTCCTGGCACTGCAGTATCCTCATCTAGGGATACACTTTATGTATTTAACAAGTAGCATGTGTTGAATATTTCTACTATGTCCCGATGTAAAAATTCACAATTAAAATAAGCACTCTACTTAAACACAAAACATTACGGTCTGGATTTTTCTGCAAAAATCTATGAGATTAAAATGGAAACTTATTTTTCAGAAAAGAATTTGCATAATTTTCATTTGAGTTGTGAAAATGATTGCTGTTCATCCAAATTGTTAATAATGATGTTAGTAATACAGACACCAACACATAGAGCTTGGAAAATGAGCCTATACCAGAACTGACTCAAATGTATCTAATTAACAATAGAAATTAAATGCTTGTTTATACTAAAAAAGAAGCTCAGTTAGTAGCAGAGTCAACAAGTAATCTGTTTACACTACAGTGATTTTGGTTAGTTTTCTGATGCTTCTTTTCTTCTAAAAAACAATACCATGCATACACTACAGGCAAAATCTTGCAGCTCTCAAAATACTTGTTGAGCTTTCCAGGTACATCCATTATGCATCCACTGGCTTCTGTTCTTCCTCTATACACTGCCAGAAAAAATGTCAAACTCTTGATGCAGAGAGCTTGACATTCTGTCTTAAGCAGCAAAAAGATGGAAAAAACCCCATGTATGTGACTTGAGAAATTATCATTATTACTAACAATGTTGTAAGTGTAGGGCATACTTACTACCACCATTCACTCTAACTCTTTTAATAAAAAATTCCAGAGGGAGCTCCCTCGGGTATCTTTTGATGTTTTATGGAGTCAGGGGCAGAGTTTGCCATGTATCAATTATCTAGCTACTGGGACAATTTCAGTTTTGCATAAGAACATCTTGACCTCTCTCAAGTGTATTCTTCATCTGTGTGTGAACTGCAAAAAAGCAGTTAAGATTAGTTGTACTGCATGTATACTGATTCAGTAACAGAGCTTTGAACTATTTATAACTGTTTGCCTACCCAGTGGCTGTGGTAAGTTCTTAGGTAACAAAAATCTAATTAGTCACTGTTCTTCTACATAGTATAACAGTTCAGTGATTGATGATATTTTTATTTTTAAGCCAAGTTAATTTCATTCCGTAGTGATCATACATGAAGCTGCAGAAAACACAAAGACTAAGACTTCAAGTGTATACCCTGCAGCAATAACACTTAGCTCCTGAGGTTACTAGAAACTCTTGAAGGAGGAATTTAAACACAGGTGAAAATTCATCAGCTGAGATTAGCTTTCTCTTGTTAACTAACAGCTACTATGCTTGGCACTTTGACATTAATTCTGCAATGTGTCACTGTACATAAAATAAAGGCTTGACTGAGTGATTCATGGATAACAGGGCTAAACTCAAATGCTGCAGTTTTCTCAGGAGAAGTTTGAAAGTGTTTAATACTGTATGTTCATGTCAAGAAATTATAAAATTGGAAAATTGGGAAATGTTTGTAAAAATGGCCAAAACAAGAAGGAATTAATATATTAATTCCCAAAACATTATAACTCTTAATGGAAAAAAAATTATAATTTACTAAATGCTCTAAATAATCACCCTGTTAAAAAATTACAGGTAGAAAAACTACTTTAATTTCCTTGAGTAAGGACTTTTTGCTGATCATGTAGAAACTATCAGAGTGGTGCAATATTTCTAATATGCTTTCAAATCTCATTCTCTGGTTTAAGAAGGAAGGATACTTTTCTTCTCCATTTCCCTTATGCTTCTCTATGAATAATACTTGAACTATAGTATATTAATCTTAATGACCTATTGAAGACTGTGATCTTTAAATTAGAAACAGAAAAATGTGTTACAAGATGTTTAGTACAATCTGTTTAAAAATAACATTATCGATTTCATCAGAAATAAGTGAATATATCTTTCCTGGTGTGGGTTTAATTCTGTGAAGTACTAGAAGTATAAAATGCTAAAAAGAAACAACTAGTTTGAAGGTGGTGATAGAGGACATTATTATTTTGTGCACCTGCAGTTTTCTCTTCATAATCTGAAACTCCAGCAATGAATATAAATAAATAAATAAATAAAGCTTTTGTGGACTGCAATCCTTCTGCACAGCTATTCTGAAAACCTCAGTTGTACTATTAATGTTGTGTTCTCTGAAAGACTGAAACACCTACTGAAGACAAGGGCCCAGGTGAATATTTGCAGGTGACTCACAAGAAAATTTTAAATAATTCATAGGTGAAATAGTAACAGGAGGTCATCCAGACAAATGCTAAATAACAGCAAAATTATGATGCACCAATGCTGTCTTAGTCATCATAACTGACCTGTGTCCTACTCTATGCCAGTGGACTTCTAAACAAGTATCCACCAAGAGTGGATACTCTTGTTCCTGTTCTCATCTATCAGCGATCTCTTACAAACTTCTTTGCTATTTACCAGTTTACATTTTGGAGAGGATCTTTTTGGGCTGGAATCCCCTATTCTTTTCTAGAAAAGCATATAAAAGAACTCCTGTTTTAAAGCAAAAGAGAGATGACAGAGGTTTCTTGGAAGATGGAAGGAACCGGCTAAAGCAGAGGATTTCAGTCCGTGCTGCACAACTTCTAGACCATATACCATTCCTCCACAGAAATCAGGTTAGCTAATCATAGTCAGCTGGGAAGCAAGGTATTAGAGAAGAGAGGCAGACTGTTGACAACCCTATCCTCAGAATAACCATAGTATAATAATTATCAGATTTGGGGTTTTTTTGGCATTAATTTTTGCATCGTCAGGCATTTGAATTATTAGATTGCTGATTAAAAAATCACACTTAGAAGACCAAGAACAGTCAGGATGAGGAAGGAAAACTTTGGAATTCCTCTCCTAAAAATCAAAACTCTAGAAAACTGAATTCATAGATTTTGGAAAGTGTTTGGAGGTGAAAATGGATATATAATAATTATGTCACAAATATACAACAGAGGAGTTTAAAAAGTATTAAAGAAAAAACATTGGGTTTAGCATTTACTTAAATATTTTGTGTGGCCTGCCGGATCTCCTAGTACTTCATAACTGTTGTTTTAGAGAAGAGGTATACAGTCTATGGCTTCTCATGACTAATAAAAGAAAAAGGATGCAACTAAGACATTTGGACAGACAATGCTCTAGGAATAATTTATTTTACTTGCTTTTTATTTATTTATTTATTTATTATTATTATTATTTACAAATTATTCACAACAGAGTTCGATGTTTACCAATGAGTTGCTTATATGAAGTGAATCAAGAAATCATTTGTGTGAACAGTTTAATATAGTTTAAGCCATGAGTTGATTAAAAACAGCTTGCTTTGCATTTTAACTATTCAGTCACTCTTATTCTTGACGGTTACTTAAATCCCAATACTATTTCCTTTTCCAGAAGGAGTATCTCACAAACCAGCAGTGGATTTTCAAGATGTTGCAAAAGCACTTCCTTTACTGAGTGGATGTGTCATGCATCTAGGAACATTAAGAAGAAAGTCAATATTACTTTTTAGGTTAATAAGGCACTAAAATTTAACTATGGCTCTCTTTAAAGATTTGTTTGTCTTTGAAACTTCACGTACTCAGAAGTGCTCACAAATATCTTATTTTGTTGCAGTCAGTCCAGCAGACAGAATGGCAACAGCCATCTTGAGGTATGGGACAAACCAAGACACCAGAGATAACAGACGAGGCTGAGCAGGTGAGGTGACATGAGTGTTTTTCAGGTGAGACTGAGTCAGCATAAAACCTAAAACTACCATATGGACGTTTAAAAACCACTATGACAGTAACTGTAGGTAAGCCTGAAGGCTCACAACATCAGGACTCCAAATGAATATCTGAAGTATAAAGAATTTAAGATAAGAAAACACTTAAAATTAAAAATAACAAATAAAATAAAATTTGTGACCAATCTAAGAGTTCTGAAGTCTCTTATTTTCTAGCATAAATGATATAATAGTATTTATTAAGTTTTTTTAATTAGTATTTCTGAAAATATTACGTTGAAAAATACAGCTGAAACCTTAGATTTTTCTTTTAGATCCTGACTGACAGGACAATTTTTTCAAAAACTCTGCACACATGCTCAGAATAATGGCAAAAGCTCTTTCGTTATATTTTTTAGTATTTAAATTTATGTATGGTAGTAAATGGAAGAGCACAAATTACAACTCCATCCCTAGATGATACCATCTGCTGCTTTCCTGTTGTTCTTTCCGTGTAACACTTCTGTGAACATCAGCAATGAAGCACACAACATAGTAAGTAGTTACTCTTGCCTGTGGACAGCTGAGGTAGGGAAGGGATATTTTTACCTAGTTAAACAAAGTATCTCTACAGGGACAGGATGATGGATTTTACTCCTGATCCCATCATCAATGAACTTTCATTTGGGAGACATCTATTCTTTAGTTTCTTTATTGAAAAGATAAAAAGAAAAAAAAACAAAACCAAAACCAAAACACTACAATATTTTGGGGAGAAAAAAAAAAGAAAATGATATGTTGAATGCAGAAAAACTTTTGAATAGGAGAATGTTTCTTTTTTTAAGAAAGGTCTAATTGAATCAAACCTCAATTCCATACAGTTTAGAAAGGAAATTAAGCATAAAAACTTATATATCCAAAGAGAAAAAAAAGGAAGAAAAAATAAAATCAAGTTATGACATATAGTTCAGCTCCATACTTCCTTGCACAATGTTACCTACTTGCCAGTGAGGTTGGATAATTTTTCAATAATTATATGCAGATTCCTACTGGATTTTTTTAATCAGTGTTTTACTCTGTATGTCTTCTCAGTATGAGTTTCTGTGTTTTAAATGGCAAATTCTTGATTAATAGGAAATACAGACCTGAGAAAAATATTAATTCTGGTTCATTAATCATATTACAGATGGATAAATGCTTTCATGAAATGCTACAATAATATCTTTGTTTTACGTAGTCTAAAAGCACATAATATCCTAAAAAAAAATCAGTGCAATTGTGCAGTCTGAAGGCCAAAACAATGAATTTCAGCTTTATAAATAAGTTGCAGTCAGATGAGGAGTTGTAAATAGGAATCCATTTGTGGAATAGAAAGTTCAAATATTGCTTATAATCTTGAAAGAAACCTAATATCTATAGTGTTTACTGTATTTCATAGAGAAATAGGCTTCAATGACATGTGAAATGATCCTCCATTTCCCTCCATCATTGACCTTTAAATTTAATCGTACATTAATTTATATGTGTATATTTCTAGAATAGTATTTATATCTCAGTGCATTGCCTACCCCATCCCCAGCAACTCCCACGGCACTTCCCCTGAGTTGTCAACAATCCTGAGAAGGTACCGGAGGTGGTGACAGAGCAAACAGGAGCTGAGGATAGAGATACAGGGGTCGGGTATGCAGGTGCCTAGGGATCAAAGGAGATGGGTAGACAGAGTCCTCCCCAGAACCTGACCATGAATAGAAGAGGAAGGAAGAAGAGAGCTTCACTTCTGTGACCCCTAAATTTATACCAAGAAGGACATATAAATGGGATGGAATAATCTGTTTGGCCAATGTTGCTGTCTGTCTAGTCTGCTCCTTCCTGTGGGACGGTTGTACATATGACTCTTTTTCCCCCTTAGTATCCTAAACAGCAAGTTCAAAATGCAGAGCAAAGTGTTCTTGGTCTTTATAGTAGTGACTATAAACTTGCAGGTGTTAGCAGACCACTAATTGGAAAACCTGTTGCTGCTTTCGAAAAGTGCACTGCTTAAAAGAAAGTTCATTGAAGAAAAAGAAAATCAGTAAAAAGAATATTGGCTTAATCTTGGCTCAAAGCTCTGTGCAATATCACCAAGTTACCATTTTGGTACTAGACAGTCTTGTAGAAAATCAAGAGACTCTACTACAAATGTCTTAGAAACAGTGAAGGAAAGATTAAGTAGAAGAACAAGTGGGAAAAGTAATGAGGAAAGTTGGGGAAAACTATGTTCCCTGTGTATGATAACAACAGGATATAAAGAGGATGAAAGAGGTGAAGAGAGACAAAAGAAATGTAAATGAAGAAGAGGTAGAAAGCATAAGCATAGGTAGAAATTTTGCCTGTCTTTGATGCTGCTACAGAGTGTAACATGTATTGCCCAGCTATATCATGTCATAGTTGTTATGTTTTGTTATGATGGGCAACAATAAGGTGGTACTCTTTGTATCTGAGAATAGAATACTATGTCAAGTACACATCTATTTTCAAGATATTATTCACAAGAAATATGATCTGTGGTTACTACAATGATCTTATAATAAACATTTGTGATTTATAGCCAAACAATGATTCAACTAAGAAACAGATTCATTAAGATTTCATCGACTTTCAGTATCATTCACATTTTACAGTTGTTTTTTTTCTTATTCCACTCCATTCCCACCTACCTCACCGCAATTTTATTTTCAGAGGGATAAAGGGATAGAGATTTGCTGTTGAAGTGTACGTACAAAAAGAAATATTCATGGCACTAGAGAAAAAGGCCATCTGTTCATCTTCAGCAGGGACACAGTGGAAGTATTTTGATTTAGTTGCACTACTGGACTTAAAATTAAATAACAGAATATTATCGTGATGTATGCAGTAATTTCTTGTAAACATGCTTCTAAGTGTTCCAATTATTACTATGTGGTTTTCCTAGGTGGGGTGTCCTATGCACTGGTGTTTAAGCTGCTCTTCATCCCACCTGAATTTTTTGTTCAGTCTTCACATATGTTAAGGGGCTTCTTTTTCCCTGAGGCAGTGAATTCAGGGGTTTTTGAGTCAGATTATATTAATCATAGAACCCCAAAATGCCTCTTATGCTACATTCATTACCTCAACATCAGGACATCATAAATTGCCTCATAGTTTACAGTTGTCTCAGAGCCAGTATAAATTCTAGTCAGAGGGAGCAGAAATGCTGACTTCTGGCTAGCATTAGAAATTCTGGACTCAGTATAAAACACTGATAATTTCATTTAATTGACATTTCATTGATAAATAGGTACATAAGAAAAATAGAAGACTATATGAATACAGTATAATAAAGCATAAGTATGTGAGTTGCCACTTAAAAGAAACTTTACAATAATGGGGAATACACAATGTTGTGATTAATAACATGGAAACAAGAAAGAAAGAATAGATGAGACACTAAGATTGAGGTCTTGTTAACTTCAGTGCATTGGGAGAACTCAGGCATTTGGGACTGAGGTTCTCTGTCATACCATAATATCTGGTAATACTTTATAGCATGATGCTGAGTTCATAGTAGTTGTCCACAGACATTGACATCATCTAACTACTTGTTTCATAAGATTATGAATTATATTGATTATAATCAATATAATGATTATATTTTCTGCTACCATTAATATGATAATCTTATAGCCATGATTGCCAGTTATTATCTGAGTTTTTTGTCCCACAGATAAATGTTGTTGAACTGTAGTTGTACTTATTATTGCTATGCTTAAGTGCTAGAATTTACATAAGCTTCCAATCAACAAAAGCTATTAAATATTATACATACTTCCTCACACCATTAATCTCTTTTCTTGCTGGATAAAACCTCTGCATGCTGTTGAAGACTACCCTACTAACAGCTTGCCCATTAAATTGCACTTCCTCTCCTCATGGTTCCTCATTCAGCCTGGCTCTGTTGTTGCTTTCTGACCTTCACTTGTGTCTTTACATTAGTGCTAAAACAGTTTCTAATAAAAATTTTCTTTTCTGGGCTCTACATCTAATCTCACTTCTTCTTTTGTACCATATCACCATATTAATCCCATTTAAAAATATTTTTTATTTTTAGCAGACTGTATCAATGTATATTTGTCTAGTTTTCCAGACACTTCTAATTTCTCATAATTTTCTAATAAGCCTCAGTTTACACCATCTTATGTGTTTTCATTGAAACTAAACGTCCTATGCCTATCCTAAACTCTCTAGTCAAGTAGCTCTAAAAATAACTTTTGTTGTAATTGAATTCAAAGAGGATAGTTCACTTACTCTCATCTCCTATATCTACTTTCTCTTGCTGCCTGGGCACAAAAATAAAGTTGTTGACTTGTTGCTCAAGAGGAACAATCTTTTTGCTATCACTTATAATTCTTAGACATAGAGCTACCATGATGCGTGAGACCTGCCCCAAACATACTCTGTGCAGACAGGGCATCTAGGGAAGAATATATATAAATTCCACATTAAAAGAAAAAAAAAAAAAAGTGTAATTTGGCTACTGTTTCATGGTTGTTGTTTTTTTTCACGAACATGGCAAAAAATAATGTTTCCTGATCAATTTCATCTCCACAATACAAAATATGAGGCACAGTTTTGTTACAGAGCATAAATACTGTGCTACACTCCAGAGACACATGCATTGAAGTATCAGATAATCACTTTACACAACAAAAAGTTCTATTGAAAGAATAAGAAATGAAATCCAAAGAATATAATGAAAATAGAAGCTGCTGGGAAACAATTAATGAATTAAAGGACCTTATAGATACAGTACGCTTTTGTGATATCTACCTATGGAAAGACAAGAAGGTTTAGTAACAATAGGTAATTTGTTGAATGACATTTTAAGGTAGCTTTTTGGTACTACTCAGCCAGGGTCCAAAAGTAATTTGTAGACATGATTCAACTGACACTGGTTAATTGCAAGGGCAGTTATTAAATCTTTACACTTAGATTAATGAAATTTGAGTGTGAATATTTTTCATTTTAATTAAAAAAAAACAAACACTGTGAGAATGAAACATAACATAAAGACGTTTGATGAACATAGTAATATCATCAAAAAAAGGCTATACATTTTGATGCTAGCATTAATATTTGTTCATTATTTTGTTACCTGGGTATAAATTAACAAAGAACTTCTAAAAACTCTTTGAAGTTTTAAACTTTTAACTCTTTTTAGGGGAATGAATAATTCCACTTATATCCAGATATAATTTGATCAGCCTACAGAGTGTTTGTTCCTAGTATGGTGATTCATGTCTTCAAATCACTGAACTGCATTACTCATATGGCTATGTATTACATGTCTAGTTTTTCAGGAAACCAGTAAGAAGAAAATATTTGCTTATTTTATATCTTGCAGTTTATTTGCTATAGCTATCGGTGTTAGTTTTAATGAAATATTCCTTCCATTTCTTTTAAATACTTGTTTTTGTCTGAAAAAGTTTAGGATACTGTTAATAATATTTAATATTTTGCTTTCCGCTGTGCTTTTTGTAAGTCAGCTTGCAGACTGGAATGGCAATACCTTACTTAAAAAAGCAAGACAGAGTTGCTTGAAACCTTCATTTTGAAAGGACATCCTGTTCATCATTTAGTGTTCAGCTTTGGTAAGTTGTGTCATATCTGATTAAAAACAAGTACCAAAAAATGAATAGTGAAATCTCCACTCTGCCAAATAGCTAATCAAGTCAATGTCAAAATAACCTGTGAGTCTTGGGCACATCTCTCCAAATCACAGATCAACTTGGTCTGGAGTCTTATGAGAACAAAATTTTCCTTTATCCAGGTACAGTATCAAATCCATAGATACTTTATGGGCTGTAAACAACTGATGGCTTAACTCCCTTACACTTCAAAAATCTTACTGAAAGGCTCCCCAGATTCTCACATATATCCTTTTTGCTTTTTAGTAATTCAAGGGAAAGATTCTCTCTTATACCATCACGATAAGATACACTGTCTTGAGGGGGAAGTCTAATTAGATTTGACATTTTAATTGAAGAATGATAAATGCCCTTCACCAATTTTTATAGAACCTGTTCACCAGTGACTGCTTACATAGTAGATTTTATCCACGGTAGCCTCGAGGTATGCTTTGAAACTTTTTGACAACTAAGAGATTGTAAAGTATCTTTTTCTTCCTTCTACCACATCTGACTCTGTTGTGAACCTTATCTATTCTTTGGGGTTATCTTCATTATTGTTCATATAGTTGTTCATTATGAAAAGGCCATTTACTGGTGGGAATGTAAAGGTATAAAAACTTCATATTTGAAAAATACATCCAAATACTTTATTAATAGGTATATGACAGAAGAAATAAAGAAAAAAAATTAGTTTGTTTTCAATTGAAGACAAACGTCCACTGCATATTCCTACTGCATCTGTTATAAATACCTCTGTGTCTGTCTTGCTAAAAAAAGCGAAACAAAGCACCTGATCAAAATACCTTTAAGTCAGTAACACCTATGTTTTCTGAACCTCTATGTACTCTGAGCATATAGTGTTAAAATTCCACAAGCCAGAAGGTCGATTCCTGAGTGTCTTTGTTATATATTCTCCCACATGTCACAATTTGCATTTTCCAGTGACTCTTAGAATTAGCATATTCTGAGTTGACGTGAACCAGGAGATCTCTTAGAGTTGCCACAGTCTTCTCTGGTTTTAAGTGTGTCTTAGGCTGAACAGGAAAGTTCAAAAACTCACAGTATCACGGAATTGTCAAGGTTGGAAAAGACCTCTAAGGTCACTGCACCTAATCGTCAATGCCTGTCCCACCTCCTCCTCCCTTCCTGAAAAAAAACAAAACAAAACAAAACAAAAACTACAGCATGTCCTGAATTAGTGGGTATCACTTGGGCTAGTGGGCTAAATTAATTAATTACCAGAATGTCTGTGCTTTCAACCGAAGGCAGAATTAAGTATATCCATATATCTCATCCCAGGACAGTTAGTGATACCTGTAGTTTCTCATTTAATTCAGCTTGTGTTAGGTTCTCTACTTGAACCTCCCTTTATGAAATTAATCACAATAGAAATAAATAGAACTTATTTGTGAAACATTAGGACCACAACTGTATTGTAAAATAAATCTATATTAAACAAAATATTTTTCAGTTCTGTTAAATGGCTAAATAGTCCAACAACTGACCAAAAAAAATGCATTGAGATTGACAAAGGCAATTATCCTGTTTATCAGCAAAGTGAGGTGTGAGACATATTTGGAGAATGAGAAGGGTTTTGTATCAGCAGTCACATGCAAACCAATAGCTTTCTGATTTTTAGAGTATTTGGGCACATCACAAAGTGACAAATAGAATGTAAATAATTTTTCTACAATTGACATCACACTTAAATTATATAAAAATCATGGCAATAATAAAACTAGCTGACAAAACCAGAAACAAACAAAGTACTCCTCAAATGAAATTATCCTGTCTTTAATAGCAATATCAAATGTGACTTAACCTTTTGGCAAAGAGGTTTAGTAATAATTTTTTTTTTGTATATCCTTTCTTCTTCACCTGTACTAATGGAAATGCAGCAGCAGAAGCCATGAAAAAACAAACTATAAACTACCAGAGTTCATATTTCTTCCTTAATAGCCCAGAATAGAAATGTAAGAAAAATTAAGTCCTTAGTTTTAGATTCACAAAAGTATTGAAGAATCAAAAAGTATAACATAGAGAACTTGTGAACCACAAAGCCCAGAGTTAAGGGATAAAAAGCTGTTCTTCAGTTAGGTGAAAGTCTGGTGGTGACTGGCCTTCACCAGTAAAGCTTCTTCTGGGTCATGTTGTGTATGATATTAGACTGTAAAGACAAAGGAAGGCAAAGGCTGGAAGCTGGTGGCTTCTGGCAAAAAAAAGGAAGGCTCCTGCTCCTCCTGAAAGTTTACCGCTATGAAACAGGTTCATTGCCCTCAAAGCTGAGGAGGAGGAGCTAGAGGAGAAGGTGCTTTCAAGCAAAGCATCTAGGCTGACTGACCCTGAGTCACACAGCGGCACCAGTAGGATATGGTGAGTGATCACAGTGGTAAATCTTTCCTTATGAGGATGGAGGCACTCATCTACCACCCTAACTTGTCATTTGGAGAAATTTGTTACTTCCTGGGGACCTGGATCCAGGAGTTCGAGAAGAGACTACTGAAGGTTGACCAACCCCCTGATTATTAACCCCTGCTGTTCTTCCATGTGGACCCCAATGGTTACAGAGGTAACCTTGAGAGAATCAGACTGACTACAGAGGTCAGTCAATAGTCAGGGACATGGGTCATGAGGGCCCAGGTAATGTTTTCCTCAGTCCTGCTGGCGAAGGTAAAGTCTGTGAGGAGGATGGGGCTGGCATATCATGTCAACTACTGGTTGAAGAGCTGGTGTCAGCAACAGGGGGTTGGTTTCTACAGCTAGGGGACCCCATCTGGAGGTCAACATACAGTTGGGAGACATGGGATCCACCTTGGTAAATAGGGCAAAAATACCTTTGCCTGTAAGTTTGTTGGCCATCGTCTAAGAGAAGGACATTACACTAGGAATGATGGGGCAGGAGGAGAGTTTCCAGCAAGCCTGTCATGGAGCAGTGGATAGGACTAACAAATAAAGGACTTGGGACGATGTATACAAAAGAGAATAAAGTAGGACTTCAGTTTGGTGACCTCAAGCATTTGTATGTCAGCAAGAAAGTGCCTAAAAGGCATGATTATGGGGTAACACCTCACAGATCCTTTCTGAAAAGCATGCTGAGATGCCCCTGTGAAGTGCCTGTGTACTCCCAAGATGAGCAAATGTAAAAAATTGGAGGTCTGTGTGCAGTTGCAGAGCAGTAATCTTGCTGGGATCATGGACATGTGGTGAGATTGCTGATGACTACAGTGCTGCAATGAAGACACACAGGCTCTTTAGGGTTGACAGGACTAGAAGATGTGGAGTGTAATTTCCCTACGGGAAACAGCAGCTGGAACACACGGAGGTGCAGCTAAGGATGGATGATGAATCCTGGAGTTCAGGAGAACAGATCTTGGCCTCTTCCTACCAGGACCTGCTTGGAAGAGTCTCATGGGGTAAAGTCTTGGAAGAAAGGAAGACCCAAGAAAAGTGGCTGATATTCAAGAAGCACCTTCTCCAAGCTTAAAAGCAGACCATCTCAATGAGTGGGAAAATCAACAAAGAATGACAAGAAAATTACATGGATAAATAAGGAGTACCTCTCAAAATGTAAAAATGTAAAAATATAATCTAGAGAAGGTGAAAGCAGGAGCAGGTAACTTGGGAGAAGTACAGACACTGAGCATGCAGAAGTGTGGTTAGAAAAGCCAAAGCCCATCTGGACTTGAATCTGTTAAGGGATGTCAAAATTGCAGAAGGAAGACCAGGGGAAAATGCAGGCCCATTTCTCTAGGTGAACCTGCTGGATTGGACCAGATGACCTTCAAAGTTCCCTTCCAATCTGAACTGTTCCATGATTCTGAGATTAAAAGCCAAGTAGGTAAGAGCTGGAAAGAGATAGGATGGCTCTTGGAAAAGTTCAAGATGCCTACCTTCTATCCAAAGCTGCCATTTCCATTCCACAGAATTTAACAGGATGGAAAATCACCCCAAACACACTTAGAAGAGCACAGATTCAAATAAAAACTGAACACAGAAAGGAAAATTCTCCAAGATCAGAATAGCTGAGGTACAGAAAGACTGGATAGATGTATTCTTTTAACTTTGTAGTATGAATTCTAAGATGAAGCTGTAATGTTCAGACACTGTAAAAAAACCCTGATTTTCTCATTGCTGTCTACAATAAGCATTGTCAGAGCAGACACATGCAGTTCAACATGAAAACAAATTTGGTACAAAGATAATTTATTTTTTCTCTAAATAATTTCCAAGAAAGCTGTGGAGAGATTAGTTCAACTTCGGGCTAGATGGCTACCTCCTTTCATTACAGCTTTGCAATTTATTCACTTCATAGTTTCACAAGGGTAATATACATTCTTTTCAAAGACAGTATGGTCTGAGCTTTTATTTTGCATGTCTGCAAACCTCTTGAGTTTTTCATCTTGCAGTACATTAGTGGCAGAACAATAGCAGGAGCATTAATAATAATAACAATAATAATGATGACACTAAAAGTGTGTGGGACAATCCATCTGAAATAAGCCAATGTTAAGAATGGAGTTATGCATTCTGTATACTTCGTTCACTTTAAAGAAAAATTAACCACAGAAAACTGTATGTTTTCTGAGTGTCTCACAAACACCTCTTATCAGCTTTGTTCATTTTTACATTATCCCATGACTCCTATTATTTTATAATCCTAGACCTATTTCCTTGAAAGAATTAAAAACCATCTGTTTTCTTCAATGATTGCTAATAATCATGTCTATAATGATCCTCAGGTTTCTGAGTCAGACTGAAACCCCATGGTAGAGAAGAGCTACCAAAAAAAAAAAAAGAGTAGAAGTTTGCACCTGGCACCTGCCACATACCACACTGCGTGATTTTAAACCACTTTTCTTTCTCTTTTTTCTTTTTATTCTTTCTTTCTAGATGATCAGTGATATTAAATGGTGAAAGACTGAGATTTTAATGTACTGTGGCCTGGTAGAATACTATATATCAGTGGAGGCATGATGTCTTAAACTTTTTGAAGGACTTTTCAGATCAGACCAAACAGCTGTAAAACCCTCCTGGATATGTTGCAGAATTGCATCTTAAAGCAAGGTTAAATTAGTTGTGTGTGAGGCAGCAATAACCACACATTAACAAGCTTTGAGATTAAACTGATAGAAACAAAATTAGATCCTTTTCTTGGATTTAATGTCTTGCACATAATCAGAATCATGCAGTAGTAATATAAACACATTTTCATGAGAATCTGCAACCTGTAAGCTGTAATAAAACTCTGTTAAAGTTTTTTTGCTATTAATAAATTCTTGTTCTGTTATTTGACTCAAATATCATAACAGTTAGTTTGCAAAATAAAAAAGATGTTATGTCTTGACTTCACTTTCTGTTATGAAAATACTAATTGCAAAATTATACTGCAAGGAGGTAATATATCTGATTTCCACAATAAAAAACTTTAATAGTTTTAATCATAATTGCCTTAATCTGAGTTCTAGAAAAAAAAAAAAAAAATTAGCTAAGAACCACATGAATAATCTATACGTGTGATTCTTTCATGAATTTCTAGAAACAGAGATAAGACACAGGTAAATGGTGGTAGAGACTTGTCTTCTGAGTTCCTGACATAATAAAAACCTGTAAGCACTGCTCTTTCCTATGTTCTACAATACTTAAAAAATTAGATAAAAAGAAAACAATATAGAAACAGATTCCTAAAGTTTTGTGAAAATATATAGGCAATCCTCTAAACAGATTAGTCCAATTATTTGAGATGCCTTAGAATATCAGAAATACCTGCACAGTGCTGACATGATGCAACATAAGGGAGACACCTATAATTTCAACCTTAATTGTAGGTCTAGAATGACTAGACTACTTGTTTCATTGAATAATAAATGAGATATAAATCTGAATAGGTACTACTAAGAATATGTACTACTACTTGTAGTAAGAAAAATGTAGCAATATATATTAAACTTCAGCAGTTATCTTGGTGCAATAGAAATCCTACAACTGTTTGCTGAAAAATACTTCAATCAGTCTATAATTATTATTTCTTATAAAGATCAGTCTTGACCTCAGTGGAACACAATTTATTAGAGTAATGTTTAGTTTGTGGTAATTGGTGTTTCAGCCACAAATATAATTTCATATAAAATATAGAATAAAATTAAACTTTCTGCTCTACAGCATCATTGCATCCTTGCTATGGTAAATTCAGTGCTTTGAATCCATTAGCTTTTCATTGTGTAGTGTTATCATCCACTGCTAAAGATTAGCTACTGACACATTTATCAAAGGATGATAAATGAGCTGTCCTTTTGGATGTCTGATTATCTGACCTTTATTTGGCTAAAAGCACAAAGGCCTGACAATGTTAAGTTCTTGCTAGTTTAGAATGAAATTGAACCCAGGAAATTATTGTTTGGTATTGTCTTCAATAATACAAATTTACTCCATCAATTTATGTTTAATTTAAAGAAAACAAAATTTATTGCAAAGCTATGTAGAAACTCCTTATTCCACACAAGTTGTTTTTTTTTTAAGAAATTCATTCTCTCGTGAAGAAGCCTTAATTTTTAAAGTTCCCTTTGAGAGAGAACGGTTCTATCATTATCCACAGGACTGTAGATACTCATCCAGAAGGCACATAGAGTTGCAGAATGCCTTCAGATGTCTAGCAAAAATGCTCTTATTTTGATTTATTTCCATGATATCCAGACAGCTTCTGTCATCTGGTTGACCAAAGTTCTACAAATCCTCATCTGAAAGTTCAAGTATTGAGTAAATACACCTTCTTCAGAGAAATACTTCTAAATATTCATTAATATTAATTTGCGCTTCTGAAAAGTGTTTTATGCATTTTTGCAGGCATAAATCGTAGATTGAACTTTTAGATCTCATAGAGCAAGCTATGCAGGGGGAAATGCAGGCCAGCTGCATCCTGGGCTGCATCAAAAGAAGTGTGGCCATCAGGGAAAGGGAAGTGATTCTGCCCTTCTACTCAGCCCTAGTAAGACCTCACCTGGAGTACTTGAGTCCAGCTGTGGAGCCACCAATACAAGAAGGATGTGGACCTGTTGGAGAATGTCTAAAGAAAGGATACAAAAATGATCAGAGGGCTGGAGTACCTCTCTTATGAAGACAGGCTGATGGAGTTGGGGTTGTTCATTCTGAAGAAAAAAAGACTTTGGGGGGACCTTATAGCTACTGTAGAGTTCTGAAATTAATAAGTGTCTCAAAATGGCAACCCTGACAAACTGGACATTTTGCTCAGGTAGGGTCTTCATTTGATAAACCACCTGGACCCTGTTCTCAAAAGGAGATAAACTGGACACTGTCATTTTAAGATGAGCCCCTCTTTTGATAGCCACCCTCATAAATGGTACACTGTCCTTATTCAATAAGGAACAGTGGACAGCAAGAGGAGCCCCATGGAGGCAGAGTGACACCTCAGGAAAAATCATTTCCCTTTTAAGGACAGAGCACATGCATGAAAAGAAAGGTAATTGCTCAGTCAATCTGGTTGTTGGAGACAAGTGATCACCTGGACCCCCATACCCCACTGGGTCATCACTAGAACATTCCTGAATCTAACACTGAGACTGCTCAAAGCATACTGAACCTCACCCAGAGAGGTGGGGCCAGGTGCTATAAAAGCGGCAGACTTGAAATGCTCAGGGTACGTGTTCGCCATTCAAGAACCACCGGTCATGCTGAGGTCATTGTTGGATCCAAAGGTGGTGATAAGTTTCCAATCCTCTCTTTCTTCATCTCTCTCTCTCTCTCCCTCTCTCTCTCTGTTTCTAACCTTATTCTTAGCACATAAGGGAAACATAATTTCAAATTTTGCTGTTTTTCCAGTTGTAGCTTATTGTTTTGAGAGTACAATTCTGCTAATTTCTGTTGGTTGTAACCTGTTGTTTTGAGAGTGCCATTTTGCCAGGTTGTGCTAGTTGTAATCTGTTGCTTTTAGAGTGATGTTGTTGTGTGGGGTTTTTTTACAAGCTTTATAATCTTACTCGATTTTAAGTGAAGTGATGTTTTATATAAGCCTCCTGGGTAAAGGTCTTACTCTTAGAGTACCCTGCAAGGAATTCCAGAGGTTAATCTCGCCAAATGGGTTGTTAAAAGAGATTAATTAAGACAGCGGGATTGGATCCAGCCAAACCAAGGCTCCTCTGTGAAGAGTTTAGACAGTAAAGGGGCCCATTCTGAATCTCCTTGGGTGGACCCCCACCTCCGGGGAACTCTACCAATGCCCACCTTGTGGGATGCGTTATGTAGTGATAATTAATTGGTGCACTCACCTCTGCAGAACCGTGCCCACCTTGTGGGATGTGACAGCAACCTTCCAATACCTGAAAGAGGCCTATAAGAAGGCTGAGGAAGAACAGATCACAAGGACAAGTGAGAGGAGCCCCAACAGGGATCACATCTGAAGTTTAGCATTATTATGCTACAAAAATGTTTCTAAATTACAAACTTGTTTTATACACCATCAAAAATAAAGAAATTGAGCGGTATAGAAAGTACCAAACCCAACCCCTTGCTCTTAGCAGTTAATCTAAAAAAGTATTTCTATCAAGCAGACTTTGAAGAACTGAAGATTTTATTTTGATACCAATGTTGACATAAACAGTAGCAACATTCAGTAATAGACAATGTTTGACAACTTAGTATGCAGAAAAATAGAGATATTGTCCAAATTAACTGCAAAATCTCCCACAGATGGGAGTATGCAAAATCAGGTCTATAACCTGTCCCTGCAACTTGCTTCCCTTTTCTTTTCTTGTCTAGTATTAACAACTGACAGGCCACACTGCAGCTTCCATTTTTCAATTTTATTTTAGATTTTATACGAGGTTATAAATACTCTACTGCTTCATTTATAAATGAGCAACTGAAATGTAGAGCTCATTTGCATTTCATAAAACCAAGCTAGTTGGTACATTATAAATTCATTATATTTCACAATTCACAATTCAATTTAATTGCTAACCTCTGGTCTTCATAAGTTAATGGATGGTCAATGATAAGAAATCTTTATATATTTCATTGAATCTGAACAATGTTAAAATACATAGAATTTTCAGATACAGTTTCATCATTTGATTAAAAGGTTTCTCCACCACTCATTCTCTCTATCATGTGAGTTTATGTTACTGAGTCTTACTTTCAAAGTACCTTCGTTTTGATGTTGCAAGTGTCTGTAGATCTGCAAGATCAGAACTTCCCTCTCCATTTAACCTGCCTTTCGGATTTTGGTGTCATGAGTAACACTACTAGTGACTACCAACTATAGTAGCCTGTTTCCATTCCAGCAGATTAGCTGACAATACATCATGCTCTAGTGGGCTCCTGGGAAGTCCACAGGGGTTATCTGTCAGAAGTCAAGCAAGCAGGGAAAAAGGTCAGCTTGGCTGAGCAGAGATCTTCTAGAACTGAGGTGGAAGTGGAAAATGTATGGACATTGGAAGCAAGGAAATGCGACATGGAAGGACCACAGAGATGCTGTTTGACACTCTGGGGAGAAAATTAATGTGGCCAAAGCTCAAGCAGAGTTTAAGCTGAATATCACTGTGAAGGACAAAAAAGAGGGAATTTTGAAATAGGTTAATTGCAAAAAGAGAATCAGAGATAACATTGGTCCATTGCTTGATGAGGTTGGTCACATCACAAACAGAGATGTAGACAAAGTGGAGACGTGTAATGGCTCCTTCACCTCTGTCTTCAACAGCGATGATGAGCCCTGGGACCCCCTGAACCCTGTGTTGAAAGACTTTTTTCTTCTTTGGAACTGCCTGCTCCTGCACTTTTAAGATATGGCTCTTATAATGTGGCCAGTATTCATAGACCCCAGTACTTTCAAAAGCAGATTCCCAGGGGATGCTAATAGCTAGCTCCTTCAGCAGCCTCAAGTCTGCTCTCCCCATACCAGTGTTCTGGTTTTGCTGGCAATTTTTTTTCTGTCACCAGTGATAAACTGCTACATAAAAATTCCTGATACCTACCCTTTTTTTTTCTGATGCTGTGCTCATCCCTCCAGTGTTCCTCCAAATCTGGAAAAGGCCACTAAATTATTCAGTAACTGGAACTTGGACCTAAACTCAAACCTTGGTCCTGCTCTTTGCCTTAGCTGTTTCACAGAACTACCGAGATTAGCCAGGACCTCAAGAGGTGGTTCAGTCGAAGCTCTCATCAGAGTAGGATCAGCTAGAGGAGGTTGCTCAGGGTTGTGTCCAGTTGGTTCTTGAATTTCATTAGGGATTAAGATTTCACAACCCCTCTGGGCAATGTATTTCCATTTTCAACCACTTTCATCGTGTCTGCTTGGTTATTTCTGTAATTGAGATAAATACAATACAAATGCACTAAATGTTGGACATCTATTATTATTTATAAGGCAAATACATACTTGCATATTCTTCTTAATCTAATTGGAATTTATATATGTTGAGATATAGGTGATGATGCTTCAATTGATTTTCAATGTGGATTAAAAAATAAGATGTATCTAATACAGCAGTAATGGATAGTAATTTCAACTATCAGAAACTTTTTTCTGTTTTAGAAATATCTTGAGGAGGGAGTGAACATTAATTTGCAAAACAAACACCCATTCAGCTTTTGCAATAAAACCTCTGGGGCAAGACATTGCAATGGGGTGGCATGTTCTTCCCTTTACTAGTTAAAAAGACCGTATCCATTTTCCCATGGCCAGAGTGAAAGCATAGCCAAGTGTAGGACTAAGAATTTTTTACTTACCTGTTCTTGCAAGTAATGATTGTGTAAATCTCACTGCAATGGAAATTAAATAGGTCTATTATCCTAACACTTATGCTGCTGTGAGGCATCCAGGAACAGTTTACTGTTTGTTCCACCCAAGTCCTGTGTACACAGCTGCCTTTTAGGTCACTTATACTTGTGCTAGCATGGGCTGAGTGCTCAAGCTTATAGGATGCTGTGAGCTCTGGTTCTTGACCTTATGAGGCTGCCCTCACATACAGAGCAAGGGCCATTCTGACCCTGAGGGTTGCTCCTGCAGTAGCAACTTAGTGTCAGGGTCCTATCACTATAGCAGCTGGCTCCTGAACAACATCTCTGCATAGTACAGATTGAAAGACTAAAAACAGATTTCAGATTTTAGTCAATGTTCTTGAGGGCCATTGAGAATAATTTTTTTTTTGCTTCTAAGCAGTCTACATTTCAGCTTCTTAGAGATTTTCATATTCATTAATTAAGATACAGCGTCATGATATAGCAGGTTCCTTTATCATTTCAGTTGCCACCAGGTAAAACAAAGTGTTTGCCCCTTAGTACACAGTAATGTTGCAGATAGGAACTAAAGTAGAATTTATATACCATTAAAATTAAAGGGGGAATTTAAGCCATTCAGACATAATTGTCTGGAATGGAGTTCTGCAAGAATGAATTTTGCTCTTACTGAAATCTTCCTTAGATCTCTCAAGATCACATTTGCTCACGTATTAGGTTTTATACCTTACTGTACAGATGGTATTGCTAATACAGCAACATCTATGCAATCAGTTTAATATCTGATGAACAGGGAGGGTTGTATTTATTAAATGTAGTGGTGGATTTACTGTGGCTGGATGCCAGATGCCCACCAAACCTCTGTCTCACCCCGCCATCCCTCCTCAGAGGTATGAAGGAGAAAATAAGATGAAAAATTCATGGATTGAGATAAAGGCTGCTTAATAAAAAACATCAAATGTCATGTGTAGAAAGAGAGAAAACCAAAAAAATGTATTCTATACTTCATATCAGTAGGTGACATTCAGCTACCTCCCGGGAAGTAGCATCTCAATACATACAGTGGTTGCTTAGGAAGAAAAATGCCTTAATAATGAATGTGTCCCTCTCCCTTTCTCCTAGCTTTTATTGCTGAACATGACATCATATGATATGGAATGTCACCTTTTGTCAGTTTGAGTCAGCTATCCTGGCTATATCCCATCCCAGCTTCTTGCCCACCCCCAGCCTACTGGTGGTGGTGGGGAGAATGTTGGAGAGACAGCCCTGATGCTGTGCAAGCACTGCTCAGCAGCAGCCAAAACACTGGAGTGTTATCAATTATATTTCGTCTACAAATGCAAAGTAAAGCACTGTGAGAGCTGCTATGGGGAAAATTAACTCCATCCCATTCAGACCCAGTAAAAATGACCAGGACTGATTTCGTTTGAACATGCTACTCACCAAATAAAAAATATAATATTTTAAAAATATTATTTGTATCTTACTGTCACTCTTCACGTCCTGTCATTTCTGTCCTAGTGTTAGTATTAATTTACACTTCAGTTCTCTACCTAACAGGTTTGATTAAATAAACAGTCCTGTAAAGTTCTTCCATCAAGTTTAATTTAAAATACCATTGTGGAAACTGATAGACACTATCCTTGCTGATCCCAGAGCTTAGTTAAATTAGCATCTCTTCTTATTAAGATATTGGTTTTATTTGAGAGTGAGGAAACCCAATCACTTTTAATTAGTAAACATAACAAATTACCCCAACTTTTCTCCTTTCCATTTGTGTGTGACCTTTCAATACAACTTAGCTCATTAGACTGTTGACTGCTGCTGATGAAAGTGGTCTACCATTACCAGAGGTAATTAATGAAGATTTGTTCAACAAAATGTGACCTCAAATTTTTGTAATTTAAGACTCCAGATACCACTAGAGACACAGAAGACAAGTCTGTAAACAAGACTTCACACATACAAAAAATGCATAGCAGTAGCAATGTGATACAGAAAGATAGCAAGCATTTCTGATGGCCTGAAATATGATCAGTTCTTACCCAGGCAGGTAGGCAGATAAGATATTTACATTTAAAATGGTAGAAGTTAGGAAAATCACAACAAAATAAACTTTGCCTTATATTTTTCCCCTTTCCAAAACACAGACTTGTTCAATAACTAAGATGAAATCCTGAATTAAAAAGAAAAAGGAAAAAAAAAGAAAAAAAGTGGCATTTGGTAAATATGAGAGAAAATACAGAAAATGAAATTCTACAATCATAAAGAAGGCTACTGATGTCAATAGCACTCATGCAAAAGTTAGTAAAAGTCTGAGGGTATATATAATAGAACTAAATCTGGCCAGGGACATCAAGGGTAACATGAAAAGCTTCTGCAGGTACAACAGTGACACAGGAAAAACCAGGGAAAATGAAGACTCTTTCCAGAAGAAGACAGGAGACCCGGTCATGTAGGATTTGGAGAAGGCTGAGGTACTCAACAACTTTTTTTGCCTCAGTCTTCACTGGCAAGGGCTCTAGCCAGACCACCCAGATCTGCCCAGAGTAGAAGAGTAGGTTCAAGACCATCTGAAGAACTGAAAGTGTTCAAGTCCATGGGATCTGACAAAATCTATCCACAGCTCCTGAGGGAGCTGTCAGATGAAGTTGCAACACTGCTTTCTATTGGGTTTGAAAAGCCATGGTAGTCTGGAAAAGGGGAAACAAACCCCATTTTCAAGGAAGAAAAAAAGGAAGACCAAAGGAAGTGCAAGCCAGTCAGTATCACCTCTGTGTCTGTCAAGATCATGGAGCAGATCCTCCTGAAGGCTCCATTAAAGCACATGGAAAATATGGAGGTGATTGGTGGCAGCCAGCATGGCTTCACCAACTTCAAATCATGCCTGACTAATTTTATGGCCTTTGATGATGGGATCACAGCTTCAGTGGACATGGGGAGAGCAACTGACATAATCAACTTGGTCTTGTGCAAGGCATTTGACAGTGTTCTGCATGACATCCTGGTTTCTAAATTGGAAAGATATGGATTTGATAGATGCATCTCTCTGCGGATAAGGGATTGGCTGGATGGTGGCACTTGAAGAGTTCTGATCAACAGCTTGATGTCTGCATGAAGACCAGTGACAAGTGGCATTCCTCAAGAGTCAGTACTGAGGCTGGTGCCGTTTAGCATCTTTCTTTGTGACATGAATGGTGGGATTGATCATGCCCTCAGCAAGTTTGCTGACTACACCAAGCTGTGTGTTGCAGTAAGCAAGCTTGAAGAAGGGATGCCATCCAGAGGGACCATGACAGGCTTGAGAGGTGGGCCCATGCCAACCTCATGAAGCTGAACAAGGCCAAGTGCAAGGTCCTGCACCTGGGTCAGGGCAATCCCAAGCACAATTACAGTTCTAGTGCTCCCAACATAAGAAGGGCATGGAGCTCCTGGAGTAAGTTCCGAGGAGGAAGCCCAGAGTCTGTTGTCCTCTGTAAGAAAAAGAATATGGAATGGCAGTGACTGGGATAGAAATGAGTACCTTCTGTCACTGTATGAATACAGTATTTGAGCGTATTTAGAGTTTTCTTAGGTGTAATGTCTGAGGTCTGCTAAAGCTCATGAAGCTGGCAAGGCCATGTGATATCAGTATGTGGTCAACAACAGCACTGGTGATGTCATATAACCAGTTGAAATAGATAAAATAACAGTTTAGAGTGGGATTGATTGATATTAAGATATAAAATATGCAAATTGAATTCAGATTTTAAACCTAAAACATACAGCATTAAGCCTACCACAAAAGTATGCGGGTCAGGAATGCTTCAGAAGTTTTAATATGTATGTGTGCCCCAGTTTTACCTCAGCTCTGCAATGAGATGAGAAACAGAGGCTCCCTTTATGAGCCACAGCCACAATCCAAAACTAATGTCACCACTAAACTAGTATTGCCATTCAGAATCTTGGAGTAATGAGTAATAAGTAATTTGATAAAGAATTCAAGATCAGAAGGAGTTACACATGCTCATTCAAGTGTAAAAAAAAAATAATAAAAAAAATTATTTAAATTGGTTTTAGAAAAAAAAAGAAATATTATGTCATTCCCCTTGGAAAATGCAGATTGATACTCAAGGGATAAATTTACCTGAAACACATGCATTTGGTGGAAAGGTATAAATCCTAAAAAGTAGAATGCTAGGAATTATTTCAATACAATAATGAATTTAACACAAGAGTTGTGAGGAACAGGGAAGCATAAAAGAGCAGGGTTACATTGATCTGGATATACTGCAGAGTGAAGATGTAACAGTCCATTTCTCTGAGGATCAGATACATCTGTCCTTGAACTACTTTACTCCATTTAAGAAGCTCATTATTTGAGTTAGATAGGTAAAAAAGAAAAAATAGTTTTCCAAGAGCTGAAGCAAACACCAGCACATATACCACTATAAATATTACAATTGATTTTATGTGAGATATACCAGCTTTGCTCTACATCCTGTCAGTATCCAGAATTCAATAATTGGTTGTCAGGAATCAATGAAACAGAAGTTCCCCAATCAATGCAAAAAAACCTATTAATTGTAATTTATACTGGTGAATTCTGCATGTGTCTGAAATAATAGATTCCTAGGCACTAACAACCGCATTTAAAATTCTCTGTACTTGAGGTTGGCAATAGTAAAACTACATGATTGCTTCTGACTGGCTACTTAATTCTAGTGAGGTCTTGCAACATGACACATGAGAAAAACAAAATACGTACTGAGTTTTTTCAAGGAACAAATCATAGTTGCACTGATTCTTTTCATTTATGACTAGAAGGAAGTAAGAATGGTTTGATCTGACTTCTTACTTTCCTAAAGCAGTCTATTCTTACAGTTTAACAATATTATGCAATTTAGCTGAAGTAGATCATGTTATGGAAGACTACTTCTCAAAGGAAATCCAGACACAGAAAATCACTATAGAGATATGGGGTACTGGACTGCTTGTTCCCATGTTTAATTATTTTCACATTGAAATGGTAATTTTGAATGTGAAGTTTTGTGATGCAAGATTCAAGCCAAGTGACTGACAGACATGTTCTGCTTTCTAGAAGCAGTTTTGAAAGACTCTCTGTAATGACACAAAATAATTTTCAGAAGGGAGTTTTAAGTAATTCTTTTTCAATACTTCCACAAAAACTATAAAAAGAAATTAAAAATAATGCAATAAAGCTTTAAATAAATGCATGTGTATGCAAGATAATATTATTAACTTAACAGATAAATGTAAATGTGTAAGTACTTACTTTTTAAAATAAATTCTATGAGATAGACAGGATAGTGGGAAATTTTGCTCAGTTTAGCCTCATGGCCAAATGCTTGTTGCCTCCCCTGCCTGAGAGTGAGTTCTGCCAGTGCCATTTTAAAAATAAATTTCTTCTTAAGGAGTAATCCTCACAAACATAATAAATTAAGAATATGGTTATGTATTTTGAGTTCCCCAGTGTTCTACTGAATACACCTGTTCAGTGTACAAGCCAGATCATCCTGTTAATATGTAATGTAATCTTTTGAGAGTGGATTATTTTAGCTTGAAAAGAAAGTTTCACCAAATTCTGACAGTGCTTTGGTAGTCCCACCATTCACTCAGAGCTGGTTAGTATATCCCTGCACTTGACTGCATTGTATCATACAGACATACTGTAATTGACTTGCTAAGCATAACTCAAGATTTTGGTGTAGCTGGATACAATTCTTCCCTGACTTTACTTATGAACTTTGATCTATTTTCTCTTTTCTGTAACAAAGATCAATCAATAAAGCTGACTAAACATACATGAAGTAGTGAACTTGCTTTTTATGAAACCATTATATTTGTTAAACAGCTGTATATGGACCTTCATATTTCATAGTTACTCCTAAGACGTTCCAGAAACACAAAGCAAGTTTTGGAAATTGCAATGGTTTGGTTTGAAAGATTTTATTATTAAAAACAACAACAAAACACACACAAAAAAACACACACAAAAAAACAAACCACAACACAAACAAAACAAACCACAAAACAAAGGAAAACCCAGCTGGCCTTTCAAGTATTGTTCATCAGTCATTTTGCTAGTTTTATTTGAATAGATTATGATTGCTTGTCCAGAGCTAAATTATTCTCCTACTTCCTTATACTGTAGTTATTGTGACCATAAAAAAAAAAATAAAAAAAAAATCATAGATAATGATATCTTTTCTTCTATTAAAACAAATTTTCATTGTTTAAGAGCAGATGGCTATATTAGCACTTAGTGAGAAAAACTGTCTTTTATGATTCATTTTGAATTCTGTCAGTAATCCTGAAGTGTAACATTCACAGCCATTGCTGCTTTTGCAGCACATTAAGCTTTTATGAAAATAAAAGTTAATTACATATGATGACTAAACTCCAGGGATCATAATTAGTTGAACTGAATGGCTGCACATCAGTAATTAAATGCCATTCCATTTCATTGTACTGAGCCCTAAACTCAACCTTTAAGATGTCATAAGTATTGGAATCGATTGTATCCATAGGGCCCTTTCTTCAGAAAACATAAATGCAGAACAATATAAAAAATATATTAAGTGGAACCCATAATTATGTGTTAGTTACAACACTTATGCATTAAGCAGATTAACCTGTTTCAGAGGTTGCCTAAGGAAAAGAGGTTGTCTCTTGGACAGATCTTTTTTTCCATGGCTTTAATGTGGGACTTGGGATCAAGAAGTGGGTCTGTTTTCCTTTTGCTTTTCTGTGTGCATGAATTTTTTATTATTTTTTTTTCCCCGAGAAGGAGTGTGACTTCTCTGCACATTGTTTAGATTGTAGAGTATTCAAAAATAAATGGCTACATGAGTCTCTGGATAGGGTTTGTTTTGATTGATGGAGTATTACTGTGAAGGTTTCATACAAAGAAGGACCATTTATCTTGAGTAGAAAAAATCATAGTGCTCTACCACAAAGAGAAGTTCTTGATCTGCACTGTCAGCTTTACAGGACATGGGAGTTAAAACTGTATCTCTGCAGCTTCATTACACTTGCTGCCCATTTTATTTGTTGGAAAATTCTGTTCCCAAAAGGTATGGATAGTCAAAAAACAGATTTAAAACAACCGGATCTTATTTTGGGAAGATAAGAATATTTAACATTATTTTTCGACTGCACTACTTTAAAGACTATTAGGAGTATTTGAAACCACATAAGGTAACCTGTAAGTTAATTTAGGTGTTCTAGATGTCCTTTTTGATGTACTTCTGCTGACTATCAAAGGAAATTTGATATACTCTTTATTAAAGCTAAGTTCAACACCTAAACTGAGAGCATAAACACTTTTCTTACTCCTCCAACTCAAAATGGAGGTTGCAAAGTTATTTCTATCTGGTTTTAGTCTAAAGATATTTAACTAATTTTTACTAAGTCCTTAAAAAATGTAAGATCTTTAAAATGCCATTCTGTATGTTCAGTGCATAAAAGAAAAACTGTAATTGCTTTTATGTAGTACAATTTGTTTTCGCTCAGCTGGATTAAGTATCCTACTACCATATGTCACCATTTCTTCTGTTCCATTCACCACCTGAGACAAAACTGGCCATTGCCAGTATCACAGGAATCCAGGTCCAGCACAAACAGATGGTCACACTGTAGGAAAGCCAAATTTGGAAGACTTGTCAAGAGAGGATTTCTTTTTTTTAGTTCATAGAAATACTTTGACACTCAAAGGTCTCATAAAATTCAGTAAGCATCTCAAACAACTGCAGATCCTGACATGTATCTTATGCAAAATCAAAATAGATATTTATGTTCTCTGCATTTCTGCCTAAACTGCCTTGAAAAAGGCCACAAACAAGATTTCATCATGCTTGTGCATTTCTTTCTGAGATGGTAAATTTTAATTAAACTATCTAAATATAGGATAGGACTAGCATAGTTGCAAAATTAATATTGCTTAACAGGTCACCATTTATCAGTCTCAATACCTGTCTGTACTTTCTAGATGTGCTGTATATGTAAATTAAGAAACATCACTAAATGCAAATAACAAAAGGCTTACTAGTTAGCAAGGGCACATTATTTTCTGTTGCTATAGGCTGAAAAATGCACATATACCACATGACTGATTATTTAACAATTTATTCAGCCACAGTAACAAGTTTGCTGCATTTTTTCTGTTCTACATTTCTGTTACAAATGTAATGTATTTCTGTATATATAACAAATACATATTCATAGCAATGTATGCTCTGACTCTGCCTAAAAGACTGATTAAGATATTCCTGCCTTAAGGGCATGATGTAGATTGAGTCATATGCCAATTACAACTGAGTCTCAGAGGTGACATACCAGTAACAGTTCTGGTATATTTCTCTCTCATGGTAATAATGTGATAGTTTAGTATCAGTACAGGATTAATTTGTGTTTTTTTTGTTGTCTTGTAAGTAATTTAAGATTATTCCTATATGTATGCTACCAATTCCAGGTATGTGCAATGGGCTCTGACACAACTCTATATATGTTTAAATTAAGCCCCAAAATGGATCTTACCCAGCTCTCGAAGTTGCATTTCTTAGTAATTATTATTTTGTGATTTCAATTTGTACCTCTGTGGTCTCTGAAATGGTGCTGTGCTTTTTCTTTCAAAGTATCTGCTTGTACTTTTGCTTTAGTTTGCTGTTTTTCTTTAAATATGTTGAAGATGTGGCTTCATGGTTACAGTGCAATTTAAAACTTAATACATTTCCCTGATTTTATGTCAAATTTAGTTATTACAAGTTCTCTCTTCCCTCCCTTCCCTCCCCTGTTCTCTCTACTCTCTTCCTCTTTCTCTCTGCATTTTATAGTTTTATTATAAATACTCAGTAGAATCTTAACTACTAAAAGGAGTTTTACTGATGCTTAAAAGGGATAGAATATGTCCTGAGATGCTGAAGTGCTGATACACAATGAGATAACTCCCTACAATGGTAATAGATAAGGAACAGTCTCGTTATTTGAATCTAATGTGACTAGAATTAGACATCTAACCCCAGAGATTTTCACACACACTTCCCAAACTTTCATTTTTATTTTCCTAACATATTACACCAGAAAATCAAGATGCCAAAGTCTCCCTTCAAGTAAAGTAAGAATCCTTTGTTACAAAGCTCCCAATCAAATGGTCTCATGCTGACGCTTGGAAAGCTTTCTTGTACCTTGTGAATGGAAAAAAAGAAAAGGTAACAGAATGAAACTCAGAATAAAAGAGAAAATTGGTACCTCACCCTTACATGTGGAAGAAGAATGCTTAGATTTCTTTCCCCTAACATAATGGCCAAATATTACTTTTAAAAATAAGATGGCTTAATTGTCCTTGAGCATTGCTGAAGACTGAGGACATTTCTTCCTGAACAAAGAGAAACAAGTGCAATACAAAAGTAAATATATAAAGTTAAACAGGATGGATGGCCCACATAGCTGGTAAGATAGAGCATTACGCCTCTAGGTCACTTCTTCACATCTGTACCAGATCAGTAGTGACTGAAAGTGTTACACTCTGACAGCTATTCAATGGCCTGTGTGAAATGATTTACTGAGTTTAGTCCATCTTCTAATGGACAAGAATCCACATGGCAAATGACATTAATTGTCATTATTGTGTGGTGATACAAGCATGAAAGCCAATGCCTAAATGTTCTTGAAGACTTAAAAAAAGACATCTCCCCTCTGAAGATGGTCAGTCAGTCAGGGTTAAGGTCTATTGGCGTAATGTGATAGCCAGAGAGAATTTGGGGTTTGGGTTTGGGTTTTTTTGAAACACATTATAATTATGCCCCAGTTAAAAAGAAAATTGAAGTTTTCAGTATTACCATTCCAGAAACATTCCCACATACCTATTTATTTCCATAGGTTGCTAACAAAACACACACAAAAAAGAAGATATTGCAAATGCTTCAGTAGATGCAGAGATTCACATCAATGGAACAACTCCTAATGTAACAAATACAGATTCATTGAGAGGCTCTCAAAACGGTATTGAAAAAAGTAATTCTTATCAGTAATTTTTCTGCAGAAGTCATGTGTCCATCAATCTCTCTTTTTAAAAGGTTTTCCTACATACATATTTTAAAATTTTTAAATTATTTTTTTTTATATATATAGAAAATAAAGAGACATTCCCAATAGTAACCTCTTCCTTTTGTTGTTTGACATAGCTAGTTTGATTCTTAGGGAACGGTCACTCGGACTTAGCTTCCCACTTTTCTTTCCTTATGTCTTCCTTGTATGCCCCTATTAAGTCAAGCAAGAGGAAACATCCTTCCCTTCAAACAGTAGATTAATGATATAAACATAAAGTTTAACTAGTAGTCTGAAATTTTTATCATCAAAATAATAACTTTGTACTTTTAGAAATAACTTCATTTTCAGACATTTGTCCTTTGTCTGTTGCCAGTATACAGTATTATTTGGACTTTATTTTCTTGTTAGCTGGTCAACCTTTGTCGTGATATGTAGTCTAGCAGTTGTTAGAACTAAATTGGGCACGTTTGACAGATGTCACATCTGATTAGACTGTAATACAGTTAAACAGATTCCTCTGTGATGGCCCATTAGAAACATGGTTGTGGAGAAATTACTGATCCATAAAGAACTGTCTGTAGCAAATCACACTGGTCTTTTTAAATCACTAGTGTTTTTCAAATGAGGAAAGTTGTCTGGTCTTTTGTAATGAATGAGTATTAATCTTAAAAGTTGTACGAAAGAGTATAAAATAAAAACTTAATTACTTTTAAAGGAAGCATTAAAAACAGCTTATTAAAATAAACAATCCACTTTAAAACACCTTTAGCTACTGTTCTAACATTATAAGAGAATCCAAACAACAAACAGCATGAAGGAACATGTGCCTTAAGAAAGTCAGGTTCAGTTAAAATTTGTATCAGCAGAATCAATAAAATGAAAATTTAAAAAAGATAAAATTTCTACAAGAAAACATGATTAAAATAAACATGCTTTTTTGAAATGATATTTGTTCAACAAAACCTATTAAAAATTTACCTTACATTGTTACCAAAACTCTTCAAGAATGAGCTTTAAATAATATTCTGTAAAGTCCACATGTGAACATGCATTTTTTTTGATAGAATAAGTTCAATGACAAGCACAAGATCTGACATTCTACATTGACTAAATGCTTTCAGTTTGAAAGAGGTATTTGTGTTTTCCTGTTACCCACCACTTCAGCTATTTGACACTGTTCATTTTTTCATGAGACAGGAGCTGTAGGAGCTCCCAAAGAAGCAAACCAGACCTTAGCTATATTAAGTCCCCAGCAACTTTAATGAGTGTTGTAAACACTACTATATCCAATCAAAAGGCAGCAATATTGCTTTTGGAGTACCTATAAAAGCTATTAGAAAAATATAGGACTGCTTTTATTTTCCCCATGCTTCTTTTTCTTTAAGTGTTGGAAAAAAAACTTCCTGCTTGGAATGCATTTTTTTTTTTACCAGATTTTGATAATGTAAGAAAATCTAATATATTTCTAATACAGACTGATTTTAATAGATGTTTCTACAGTCTTAGGCTTGGTTATGCTGAAACACCAGTTACTTATAAAGACCTCCTGTTATTCTGATACTTATGATTTTCTTAGTACATAAAATATAGCGCTTGTATTACATGGCAAAACACAAACGTAAATAGAAAATGTGTGCATTTCTAAACTATTCAATAGTTTATTAAAATATTAGAATATTGTTTTGCTGTCTAAGGAAATTAAATATAACTTAATACACAGATTTATATCTGCATAAAAGGTTGACTAGAAAGATTGTACAGAAGTTCTGATTAAGACCTAGACTTTATATGTTGGCTTTGTATTTCTTATGAAGTAAACATTTGACACATGAAAGAAAAACATGTTTTACAAAGGGTTGCACAGAATATTTGAATACTATGTGCAGTTTGGGACTGTGAGATGCAGTGGAGCACATAATATTGTGGAATCATCTGACAGCAATATGATTATGAAGCAAGAAGAGAAGGTCGGTGAAGTGAAGGTACCAAAGAACACATTTTTGCCACAGTATGAAAGAAATTCTGAATGGCAGATATTCAGCAATATAGTGACAGATTTGTTATAAATGTGCAGAATTGTTAAGAATAAAAGAACATAAAATTTAACATGCTGTTTAGCAGAGAGCTAGTGTAGTAGCTTAAACTGTGTTCTCAGCCAACCACGTTGATGGCAGGCTGCTATCTGACTGAAAGTTTTTAATCTCGCTTGCTGTCTCAAAGACTTTTTGTATAAATTTAAAAGAAGACAGCTACTTACTGCTCTCTACTGGCAATATAAATACAGTCATTTAAAGATTAGAATTCTGCATGCAGCAACCTCTGTAGCCCTGAGGAGTCAGTCACTGATTAAAGTCAATGCAAGAAAAATATCAAACTGGTAGGAAGAAAAAAATGCAAATGGCATTCTTATTTTCATAGTGGAAGAGCAGGCCAGTAAAGACAAAGTATATTAAGTAATAATTTTTAATATATAATTATTTTAATAATTTGTAAACTTAGACATCTATGCTAGGACTTTCATCAAGTTCCATTGCCAAGGTGTTGACATTCATAATATCTAATGATCTCTAACAGAATAAAATACTCAGACAGCAGAAATCTATAGTCCATTGCTGGACTATAAGGGATTCTATGTGTATGATATTGAACACTGCAAAATCTTGATCAATATTGAATATTATCCAATGTTAGCAAAGACCCCAAAGTCTCATTTAAACTCAGATTAACTATCAGAAAATGTAACAGAGGTACACATATTTTGGAAGATGTATCGTTATCACTTTCCTTCATGGTCCAAACATGATAAGACACAATTTTACCTGTGCTCAAACACATACATAGATACAAATATTATATATAGAAGAGTTTTTTTAATGAGTATCAGTTAGCCAATTGATTTTCATGTTCCTTTAGACTCCTTGTTTTCATTATAGGGGTCTCAAACATTACTACCATATACCAAGCAATATTGTCTGTTATACCTAAACCCAAGAACCTAACACATACACTTTGTTTCCGAAAAATGTTTTTAAAATTTTATCTCAACAGAAAGTTACAGGCCTGAGAATGATGGTAAAATAAAGAAAAAAATATTTTGGTATATGGAGGAATCATCCAATTTTACTTACACTGATTTTCACTCAGCTGGAATAGAACAACTGGTGACAGCGTGACATCTAGCTTGTACAGAGAGACAGAAAAATACTAACACCAAATTTTTACAAAGATCATTTGGAATAAAATCTTAAATTATTATCAGAATCATGCAGGTAACAGACACAGCCCTTGTTGACTGGCAGACAAGAGAAGCCTGTTGAAGCTTGGTCATTGGTAGGACTTCTCAAAAGCTTTTTTGAGAAGGATTCCTGGCTGATAACATGGTACTCAGGAATTATAGTTTTGGAAGTACAGGTACATCTGTGTCTCAAGCATCCAGGTCTGTATTTCCTTCCAGACGCTTGTATTTCTCCAGCTTCTTGTTATCCATCAGGAAGAGAGCCTAGAAGACTAGATTCATGCCTGAAATAATTCACATTCAGTCTTGTAAAGCTCTTCTAAAACATTTTGACCTTATGAAGATGAAACACCAAAATCAATATCCCCTTCAAAATGGCGGTAATAAATTGGATCCATTCAAAATTATCTCATTAATTTTATTTATCCATGTCTCAGTAAATTTTCACAGTGTGTCTGATTCTTGTGAAACTATTTATAAAGTATAAATATTAATATAATTAGGTTTGCAAAATAGAGTTTGCATATCTTCCTAAGAAACATTATTTGGAGAGCTTTTTTTTTATTTCTTTAACATTATTTTTTGTAGTAAAAATAATTAAAAATATTACGAGGGAGAGAATCAAAAATTTAAACTTAAGAAGTAATATAATTAACTTTTTTTGAGGTGCCTTCAGGATTGCTGAAATGTTGGTATTTTAACAATAACTTCTTCCCGTAAATTTAGTTGTTAAAGAAGTTAAAGAAAACAAATATTAAATTACTGCAAGTCAATGTTCTGAAGTGTGTTAATGACTGTTTATAGAATATAATGTGGTTTTGCAGTAGTAATTTTGCAGTACTTGTGGATATTTTTTTCCACTTATATTCCTTCTTTATTTAAGAAAAAAAAAAGAAAAAAAAAAAAAGAAAAGTGTATTTTACCTTGTTATTTTTGGGTTTGGGAATACAGTGCTAACATCCATTTTAAGGTCATTTTTGTGTGTTAAAACATTTATAAAAATGCTTTTGAATTATGAGGTTCCCTGCAATCTTATCTGAGAAATAAAATCGCTACCTTTTCAAAATATTCTTTAGCTAGCCTTTTTCATTATATCAGTTATCAGCATGATTCAAGACATGCACTTTAAAAGTTAGTTTCTTTCATATTTTGAATGTTCAGATTAAGATAACAGGTGCTTTAAAATTGGAATTTCCTTTTGAGTTTTTGTATTTAAACACATTCAAAACTTTATGAAATCTATGGCTTTGAATTAGGGTGAAGGAGCAAGCTGTGACCTGTCAATTTTTGTTGTATCAGTTACGTATCATTAGTTGGAAAGTATTTTGGATTTATTTTTTTTTAATTGAAATTCTCCCAGGGAGAGGAAAACATTCTGTTCATAAATTGTGGTATCTTGGACAACAAACAGGATCCTTTCAAAACACCTGTGCTTAATTGTCTGTGCTAATTTATTGAGAAGCTCCACATACTGGTATTCAAAATAAACAAGATACTTGAGCATGGACTGCTCTTTTGTAGAGCTATTAATTTAATGCAGATTATTTGATTCTAGGAAATTATTATAAAGAATGAACTAATACCTCTTTAACCTTTCAGTTTTACAAAATTTCACTTGTGGTTCTTATATCTGTTATCTCTCACTTTGTTACAAACATTAATGATTTCAGCCTCTGACTTCCGTTACACTCAGCTCACTTAAAATTCTTTCAGATTCCTAAAGTTGATGGTTTCAATCTCATGGTAATGGTGGTGGTGACAGGGGTGTATTATGCTGTGTTGTCAGCACCAGTTCATAAAGGATAAGGAACTACTGGAAACAGTCAAATGCAGAGCCACAGAGATGATCAGAGGAATGGAACATGTGCCCTGTGAGGAAAGGCTAAGAAAGCTGGGTTTGTTCAGCCTGGAGGAGAGGACACTATGGGGAGAACTCATAAATGCTGGGGGTGTCAGGAGGATGGGTCTACTCTCTTTTCCACTATATCCGAGCACAGTATAAGGGGCAATGGGCACAAGCTGGAGCATATAAGGTTCAAGTTAAACATAAGGAATAACTTATTCACTGTGAGAGTAATAAAGCACTGGAACAGGCTGCCTGGAGCAATTGTGGAGTCTCCTTCTCTGGAGACACTCAAAACACATGTGGATGTGTTACTGTATGACCTATTCTAGGTGATCCTGGACAAGATTTCCCCTGCTCCAATTGGGTTTTTTTGCTGCTGGGTTCCTAGGATCAGCCCTGTGCCACATCTCTTACCATCTCATGCCTGATCTCCCCCATTCTACCCCATATACTGTAGCCTCCATACTCAGGCTGCGTTTTTCATACTAGTCTTTTACACATCAACACAGTGGTATTCAGATTTGTGAATATGTCATTCGACACAGAGTAACTGTTACTACTATCCATGTAAAACTCTCATCATACAGCATAAAAGTGAATAGAGGGAAACAAATCAGCCTTTGACATCTGTTTAGTTAAAGAAATTGCTATGACAGTTAAACCAAGAAAAACAAAGCTAGAGGCTGTCAAGAAAAGTTCAGAGAAAGGAAATCTAACAAGCATCAGTCCTGGCAAACTCAGTACAAATATTATGATGTTATTAACAATGGCAGCAGACATTCCAGGTCTACACCGTTACACTTTGAAGATTTCAGGAAATGTCTTGGCCCTCACCTTGTGTTCATACTATAACCTTATTGCCCTGAGAATTTGCTGCTGTTAGTATCAATATTGAATTTGCAAGGCCTTGAACTTGCTCTTTCTTAAATTTTCTTGACCTGCCTGCAGCTTTGATTTGAGCTGAGGTTAAATCCAAGCAACAGACTGTCTTCCAGAATTTTACTACTTTAAGGAGAAAGGAGAGATTTCCAAAAGGGGAATGTCATTCCAATTACATTTAAATGGAATTATGTTCCAAAGTAATTTAAATTTCTTCCTGACAATCCCTATTTATGCTGCTGTATTTAAGCTACTCTGCTATCAATACAAAGAGTGGAGCTTTTCTAGAACTTATGCTGGCCATCAGGAATATTGATCTGAGAAGTAGTGAGAAATAGTTAGGGTGCAAATCAGCAAAACAATAAATATAAAAGGAAGAATGTTCCAACAGAATGGAAATTCAAAGCTGGCAATATGATACTGTTTTATGGTCTCACTATCCAAAGTGTTCATAAATAGACCTGTGAATGGAGTCTTATAAAGCTGAATATTGTCAAAAGATTAATTTTAAGTCAGGTAAATTGTATCAGTTTGTACAGAAAAATGTAAATAAAATCAAATTCTGCTAAGAATTGAGGGCTCAAAAATCAATTAATTAATAAAGCTGTGGCATAATCAGATTTATTGTAATGACTCATATACCTCCCTTGGGGCCAGAGGCTCACTGATAGTGCTTACATAAAACAAGATTAAGTGTGTTCATGCAAAGCAATGTACAAAATTTATTCTGATTGATTGATTTGATTGATTAAGGTTCTGACAGAATAGACAGTTATGGATGAGTTGAGATACAGTAATGGAAAATATAGAGGGCACAGGCTCTGTGAGGAAGGACATACTTCTACAGCAGCTCCTAGTGATGACTAAAGAATTACATTTTTTTACAAAAGAAAGTTGTGGATCTCTACAACGAAGTTCACACAACAGATTGAGACAACAGGACTGTGCCTCATTCTGTCTTGAACCTGTTCCACACAGAATTGTAAATTATTTCTGTTTATCTTTCATAATTGTAAAAAATTAGGACTTGGATCTGTCCTATTGTTCAGATGTCAGTCAGGATTTTCAGATTAGTATCAGAATCCAGATCATAGAATTTCCCAGACTTTGACAGTCTGTGAAGATCACAACCAAAGCTTGTGAAGTAACCAAAAAACAATTGCATCACAATAATGTCCACTTCTGCTATATTTATTCTTAAAGACTGCTTTATTGTGGGGGGTTGGTTTGTTTTGTTTGTTGGGGTTTTTTGGGGGTTTGTTTGGTTGTTGTTTTCATTTTGATTATTTTTTTTTTGTGGATTTGGGGGTTTGGTCGGTTGGTTGGTTTGGTTTGGTTTGTTTTTACATGAGGAATGTTACTTCAATCTTAAGCTTATATACACAACCAGAAATAAATAAATTTTAAAAAATAATAATGATAAAAAAGGAGACAAAAAACTTGTGACTTTATGTGTTTAAAGATGAAATGGATCAGTCTTCCATTCCTAGACTGTGCCTGAAGTTTGCAGTCTAGTATGATATTCTGGCCTTTACTCAAGAATTTTAGGTGTATACTGGTAGAAAATTAATATAGAATTTTGATACGGAATTTTCAATTTGCTCTAGGCACCATCCATTCCAGAAAGGGACGAATATTGCATGATCCATATGCCAAATAAATAAAAATAACTACATCTTACAGCGCTGAGGATGAGGCACAGAATAAGAATCATTTGAGGACATTATTCAACAAATAAATTCAAATAAGGGATGCATTTGAGAACATAATCTGCTCACTGACAACTGGTAAACAGAAACAGAGGCAAAATTTGTCAGATAAATGACACATTATGAATTATTCACTCAGTTTTGCAACACGTTGATTACACTCTGTAATCAAATACTATGCAACTCATTTTAACCAGTGAGACTGAGGTCTGGAAGAGAAACACAGTTTAACAGCTCACTATTAATGTGGGGATGAGGATAGTGTGTAAAACAGCTGGCTCCACAGATTTAACCCTTATGAACATTTGTTTTCCCAGTCTGATTCATCTGTGTGTAAATAGCAGCAATGATCATCATGAAGAATACTTTTCATATTTTAGCTAGACTGTTTTTGTCTTTGTTTATGTACTGTAGGTTAGAGCTTATTTTATTTTAACTGGACATCATTTAAGATGTTAAAGGAACCCTTCAACAGGGGGTCTCTGGTCTCACTTAGAGTACATCAAAATAGGTTCCACACATTTCTGGAGATATATCTATTTGATGTTGACACATCATAGGATAACTGCACATTAGACATAGGATCATAGAATCATAGAATCATAGAACCCTAGGAGTTGGAAGGGACCTTGAAAGATCATCTAGTCCAACCCCCCCTGCCAGAGCAGGGTCACCTAGAGTACATCACACAGGAACGCATCCAGGTGGGTTTTGAATGTCTCCAGTGAAGGAGAC